>NW_012267240.1:14632843-14668441 GCF_000151885.1 Dipodomys ordii
CCATCGCCCCCCCCCCCACCTCTCCACAGCCTGGCAGCCGTGTGGTTGCCGTGGTACCTGTTCCTGAAGGCTGTCTTGCAGAGAAATATGGTTGTTTAAATAGCACGACTTGTCATCCAAAAGTAGAAGTCATTAGCACGACGCCGTTTGGCTAGTGGTGTCTTGAATACTGTTTTAACGTTTTTCTTATTTTATCACTTTGCTGTTTCCTCATGTCACCACTGGAAACCGAAGGAACCGCCTCACAGTTGGGATCCAGAGCAAAAAACAAAACCAAAAAGAGTGGAAATTCTCCCTAAGACTCACCTGGAATGTATACCCCAATTAGCAGTTGGATACTTGTGTATTTTTAGGGAGACGCAAACTTTGAAGTTGCAGAGGCATTTATACCTGGAGTGATCACGGATGCTGACATGTTTGTAGTTGACTGTCCACGACGGACCTGGCTTTCTTCTGCTTCTCTTTAAACTTTAGTTGGCCTTCCTTGTGATTTGTGTGTATCTCAGAAAAAGTAAGAGGTTGGTTTTCAGTTTCGTATAAACATTGAAGCAGGGGTTATGGAACCATAGTATCCATTTTCCTCCAGCCAGATAGTTACAACAGAGGCTCAGCCAGGCAGAACAGTTTCACTTCTGCCCAGGTGAGCTGACTTTTACAGTCCAAGGCAGCTGTCACTGCAGGTAAGGGGAGGAAGCTCCCTGGGTGGCATCTCTGTAAAAGCCACCAACTGGCACCCAAGGGATGCATATTAATGAGTTCCTTCAAACTCGTTCCTTATTAGCTCCAGATAAAGTGTTTGAGAAAATGATCTGGGGTTCAGAGGGTTTGGGTTTGGTAACAGGAAAACAATGTAAGGCATCAGAGTTGTGTTGTCTTGTTTATAAAACAGATCCTTTTCTTTCATCTTGGGGGGGATTGTGGCTGGTGGCTTATTTTGTTCAGTGCATACTGAGAGTAGAGAGGGGTGTTTATGTTTTAGACCATTACGTATTTCAAGGGTTTATGGTTGTTTGTTGGGAAGGCAGGGAAGGCAGTTGGTAAATGGGAGACTATTTCATTTATTTACTTACTTTTATATTTTTATTATTATCTTTAAGGAGTTGCCATTTAACCAGGCATATTAATTATGAATACAATGCATCTTGACCAAGTCAGCCCTTTGTTATTCTCACTCATCCCTCCCCAATCCAACCCTTCCCTCAGTCTTCTTATATTGCAGTATGTACATTGAATTCTTAACTGCCTTCCTACCCTCTTCATTTATCTACCCTTTTCCTTTGACCCCCACACCATACTGTCATTATTTGCTAAGAATCTATTTTTTAAAGCTACTAATTCAATTTGTAGAAAAATGGATTCTGTTCATATCATGAAAATAATTTATGTACATTATTATACAGAATTAAAACATTCACAATGTTAAAAAAATGTTCATTCAATATCTCAACACCTTGAAAGAATAATTATTATTTTTTGTTAGATTTGTTTTGCCACTCCTGGGGCTTGAACTCAGGGCCTGGGCACTGTCCCTGAGCTGCTTTTGCTCAAGGCTAGCACTCTACCACTTGAGCCACAGCACCACTTCTGGCTTTTTCTGATGTGATATTGAGGAATGGAACCTAGGGTTTCATGCATGCTAGGCAAGCACTCTACCACTAAGCCTCATTCCCAGCCCAATTATTATGTTTTATTGACCATAATTCAAGATATGACTGATGTTTAATATGTCCAGATGAAGGAGGGGATGGATCAGGTGGTACATATTATTTAAATGATTGCTTAAATAAATTAGTAAACATTGGAACTTAAGAAATACTATAAGGTAGATGAAAAGGGCCATCTTTGTTGAGAGTACCCTTCAAATTAATGTGGTGCTGGAGTTTTTATGACTAATCACTTTGACAGACATTATTGTGGCAAGTGTTACCTACCTCACTGCTTCCACAAACCAGAAGACAAGTGATTATATGTGAATTAATACAAGGCATTAGCTAACAAAGAAAGAAAGAAAAATCAAAAGAAGATGTTTCAGAGGTTTTATTGATATTAATTTACTTTATTCTAAAGTAAAAGTAGAAATTCTAGAATATTAATTTATACTTCTTATTATTTTGTGTGTGTGTGCCAGCCTTGAACTCAGGTCCTGGATGCTGTCCCTGAACTTTGTGGCTCAAGCCTGGTGCTCCACCACTGAACCACATCTTCACTTCTGGCTTTTTGGTGGTTGAACCTTGAATCTCAATCCTCAGATCTCAGCTTCTTGAGTAACTAAGGTTATAGGCATGAGCCACCAATGCCTGACTTATAGCTCTATTTTTAAATTGCTTTTTACCCAATAAATTGCTAACGTTTTTAATATGTTGTTTGATTGGCTGCATTTAATTATAAAGGATCTTTCTTTCTAAGAGAGTTCATGTTATATTTCCTGTATTTCTACATACTTGGCATTGTTACCCCATTTTATGCTTTGTTGTAACACATCACTCAAGCCTGGGTAATTTGTAAAGAACAGAAATTGGTTTCTCACTGTCTGATGGCAGGAAGTCCAGCATGGCAGCACTTGAAGAGTGGTGTCTCTAGACACCAACCCTGCTCTCTGCTTCCAGGCTGAGAATTTCTTGTCCAACATCCACAGGGAAAGACCATTGTGTTCCTACTGGGCAGATGATAGAAGGCAACAGTGATGAACTCCCTTCATCCTCCCCTGAGAAGGATCTAAAATGTCATTCCCAAGGGTCCATCTTCATGACTCAGTCACCTTCCTGAAGGACTCAGCTCTCCATACTGGCTTTTTTTTTTCAGATTAAGTTTCAACATGAACTTTAGGGGCAACAAAAAATTCAAACCGTAACACTTGAACATGTTTGTGATTTTCTTAGTTGGTAGATCATTTGGGGTTAAAGATCGTGAGAAGCCTTGAATTTTGCTGAAGTAAAATCAGAAACAAGCTTACCAACTTACTTGGTAATTTCTTTTTCTGTTTGGATGCCATCAGATTACTTATTCTCATTCGTATACATTCATATATCTGTCTGTCTATAATCTATCTAGCTAGCTATCTGTCTCATATACAGTATTTATTAGAGTGTAATTCATATAAGTTTATAGCTCAGTGAATTGTAAACATGTAAAAACACAAGCAACAGCTAACTACACAAGTCGAGAAGAGTCCCCAGTCATAGTCCTACTACTCTTTTTTTTAAAAGAATCATTATCTTCAAGTAGTTGTGCAAAGGAGTTGCCATTTAACAAAACAAGTTATGAATGTATTTCATCCTTGTCATCCTTTTCCTCATTCTCACTCTTTTAGTTAGGCAGGTCTTTCTCTCTGCCCAAAGGTAACAATTACTTTAACTTCCAATACTGGTTTTTAGTTTGGCAGTTTTTGAATTTTGCATAAAGGGAACCATTCAGCATGTATTCTGACTTCTTTCATTTGGATACTGCATCTCGAGAGTTACCCATATTGTTGTATCCAGCTATATTTCATTCATGTTCATCATTCCCATGGTAGGAATGATCTATACACAGCTTCATCCTCATTTGAACTACAGATTTGCTTAAGCAACAGCCCTGACACTTTTCAGGTATTTCCTACCTTGGAGTTGGCAACAAAATTAGAGGTTTACGGCATACTATTGTGGGAACGCTGTATCCCTCCTTTTGTTTCTGTATTTCCTTCTAATGCAATGAGAATTTTAAAACATGTCCAATGGTATCCTTTTGTTCCAGCAAGCTCCTACCCTTAGATCTTAGCATGTAAACCAAAGACCAAATGACTTATTTTTTTAAATATATCTTTAAGTAGTTGTACAAATGGGGTTTTCATTCAATATGTCAGTTTGTGAGTGTACTGCATCTTGAACAGTTTCACCACTTCTTTCGTTCTTCTCCTTAAAACTTACTTGACAAGGATTTCAGGACTTTTGTAACAATTTATGTCATATTTGAATTTCAGAGACCTATGGGCCAATCCTCTGCTCAGTTTGGCTTAAATTTCCTTGTTGTATTCAGCTGATGCACTGCATAGTTTGTGCTAATGGGGTAGTAACTACTTGGTTTGTTTTTGAAATTATTTTATGTATTATGGCTCATACTCGTTCCCCTCTTCCAGTAGGTATCAAAGAAAAGGAAATGTAGGAAAATGATCTGAGCTCCATCTTATTTAATTGTAGGAATTTAACTGTTATCATGAAAAAGTATGTCACCTAAGGCTGAGGGTGCCTCTCTCTTAACGTTATCTAAGTTAGCACTCTTTTACCTTTCCCATGGTGCATATCACTCTCTCCCTTTCTCAGTCCATCTTTCTTCAGGCCCACTTTAGCCCAGACACCTGACAATGTGTCTGCAGCATCCCATTCCTCTTTTGAGGCTGGTTAACACAGAAGAGTGATTTAACCAGAGGGGGTAAATGATGATATGAGGCTAGCTTTATGGGCCTTTGTATCGGTTTTTAATATTAGGGAATGGAGAATTATTGTATACTGTCTTTGAGTCTTAGCTTAATATTATCATTCGTCTTCAAAAAGCATCTGAACACTGCCATCAGAACTCCTGCTCCAATGCCTCATTCAGCTATACCAAGGCCCTTTTTGTTCATCTGTGTGTAATTTGGTGCCAACATGGCAGCCTCCTAACGAGTGAGCCATAACTTTTAAAAGGGCACAGTACTTCTGTAAAAAATAGACACAGGTTAAGGGTTTAACGTGACAACAGTGTTTATGAGGAGACATTTTATCTACAGGATGAAAAACTACGGGCTGTTGTGTAATTACAGGGAAATTTAGCCTTTATGTCTATATCTCCTTTTCTCTCTGGCCCAAGATAGTACCCACACTTGAAAAAGTAAGGAAAGCGAAGGCAGATTTCTCTGCACTTTGCTGCTCTAACTCAAATCATGTCAACTAAAACATTGTATGAAAGTATACCTATGTATTGATAGTTTGACTCTACAAAATAATGTACTCTTCAGACTTGATTTCCTTTAACCTCTGTTGTGCAAAAAGTATTTCTTTGTTCCCTGTATAAATATTTTATGGACCATGTTGTGGAGTTGACTTTGGATTCCTTTACTCACAATTCTTACTCTGCTGTAGTTTGGTTCTTCAGTGTTACCTAAGGCCCATGGTTTAAAGGCTTGCTCCCTCCGGTGGCACTCTGGTGAGGTGGTAGGAACTTGAAGAGGTGGGGCTTAGTGGGAGGCGCTTATGTCATTGGATGAATCACCTTGAGGGAGGGAGGATCTCAGCCTTTCCCTTCCATTGTTCTACTTCCTCACCATGAGGTGAGCAATGCTGGTCTGCCATCTACTTTCATGATAATATGCCGTTCATCACAGGCCCAGAAGGAGGGGGCCGACTCATCATAGACCAATAACTCCAAAACTATAAGCAAAAATAAACCATTTCTCCTCCTGAGTCAATTAGTCAGATATTTGTTACAGTTATGGAAGGACTGCCTAACACAAACTCTATATCCAGCTAGATTGCTGGTTTTCTCACCTGATGTTTTAGATTTAAGTTTTTAGTGTCCCATTTTGATATTCCTTATCACCTGAACTGTGCCTACTCTACACTCCTATTCCTGAGTTATGCATTTGTTTGTGACATCGCCATTCACACCTTTATTACCTAAAAGCCTGAATGTTGGCTCCTATATTTAATCTGTAGGTCAGAAGATCTAGCTTGCTGTTGTTGTTTTGTTGTTGTTATTTTGTAGTATCAGTCCTGGGGCTTGAGCTCAGGATCTGGGTGCTGTCCCTGAGCTTTTACTTGTTGCTCAAGGCTAATGCTCTACCACTGGAGCCACAGCTCTACTTCTTTATTTTTTTTGTTCGTTTTTGTTTTTGGTGCTTAATTGGAGATAAAGAATCTCATCTGTTTTCCTGGGTTGTCTTTGAACCACAACCCTCAGATCTCAGCCTTCTGAATGGCTAGAATGACAGATGTGAGCCACTGGCACCCAGCTAACTTTTTTTTTTATAACAGAGTAGTGGTGGCAGGAGTCATTCATGTGTACTTACTAGTGCAAATCCCTTTCTGACTTCCCTGTGGCAGGCAGTTATTACCGGTTTTAATCCTGAGGTAACGATGAGGTGAATTCTTTCACTGTTCATTTGTGGACAAGGCAACGGAAATACAGATGTGGTATCTTGTTCCAAGTCATATTGTTAGTAAAGAGTCCATCTAATGTTTGAATGGAAATACATGAAAGTGGGAGGATTCTTACCATATTGTGTTTCCCTTACAATTATTGGTAGATTCTTTTCTAATGGTTGGGGGCTACTAGCATATAGAATATTGATTGACACACAAGTCTATGAACATTAACATTCAAATATTAATGTTGGGTCTAGCCTTGTGTGTAACGAAGGTTTGATCCTAGCATCATTAATGACACATCACTAGGGAAGGAGAAGTGGATCAGGGCTCCTGGCGACTACCCAGTGAGACCATGTTGCTTTGCATAGTGACTCCTGTGTGCTCTCTGGCTGTGCTGTGTTACCCTTCTGCTGAGTCTTAGCATGGACAGAGAAAGCAGAGCTCCTTATCCTGGCTGATAAGATTACTAATGTTATGCCCCCTGCCTGTCTCTATTCTCTCTTGAGTCTCTGTTTCATTGAGGTCTTTCCTTTGGATCTTTGAGGGATTCCCCCCCCCCCCCCACTTCCTGGTGATTCACTAACATCTGTTTAAGCTTCATGTCTGGTTGCATATGACTACTCACTTCTTCCTGGTTTTCTCTATTCGGTGTCAAGCTTTTAGTGTCTAATTCTCTCACTTGTATGTCATGTGACCTACCATACCCTGTGCTTCTCTGGGACAGTCCCTCTAATTTTTGTGACATAGATGATACTGAGCCAGCGTTTGTGAATGACCTAGTAACTTGAGTAACCTGAAGGGAAAGAAAACGTTCTTTCTACTCTTGAAGTTGATCAGTTGTTAAGAAAATATGAGAAAAGGGCTGAATCTTTTCCTTCTTTTCCATTGATTTACTGAGTTCTCACCCAGTACATCAGAAGGTGCTTGTGTTTGGGGACAGGGTCTAGGAAGAGGTGGTTAAGTGAAATCGAATCTGTTAGGGCAGGTCCTAATCCAGTATGATCAGGAATGTGATTGCATGGAGGAAAGCTCATGTCAGCACATAGCTGCCAGCAGTCTTCCACAGATCAATGAGAGAAGAGGAAAAGTAAGCCTTGGACATCTTCCTCTTGATCTTTCAGCCTGAAAAACTTCTATTTAAGCCTTCTAGTCTGTGGTCTTTCATAAGGGAAGCCTGAGCAGCCTAATACAGTGGCAAATGGAATATCATTAAAAAACTGATAGGTGGAAGGTGTGTGTGTGTGTGTGTGTTTGAACATGTGTCACCACCACGTGCCCACACCATGGGCACACAAGAAAGAAGGTGCTGCGGCCCAGAGTGATTAATTTGGGAGCGGGGAGCTGGAACTTCTCTATTATAAAGAATTCTAATGCCTCAGGAAAAGTTAAGAAAGAAGTAAAATAAAGAAGGTTTTACTTCTTACTTTGCATTAATTATAAAAGTAGCTTTCAGTCCTTGAACATTCTTGTTATTGTACATGGTTTGATGAAATATTCAAAGGTCATCTCTGTAATTCAGCTACTCTTTATAGTGATTTCTATTTGGTATTTGATTTCTATTTAATATTTGTGTTTATAAGTATATTTCTAAAGTATGATTGTTCAGGGATTATGCAGAATACTGTATATGATAATGCATATGTATCATACCATGGTTTTGAACCCTTTTATGTGCATATGTGTTGGTATATGTGTGTAACTACCATGACTTGAACTCAAGGCCTTACATTCTTGCCCTACTCAAGGCAGGTGCTATACTACTTGATCCATGCCTCAGCCTTGCTTTTTGCTGGAGAAGTCTTTTTGGAGGTGAAGTCTCTTGGATTTTTCTGCCCTGGCTGACTTCAAAGTGAGATCCTCTGATCTCAGCTTCCTGAGTAGCTAAAATTACAGGCAAGAGGGCAGAAATCCCAGCTTATACTCTCCATTATTTGCCCTATGACAGATTTATCATTGCCACTGTCACTTTTTATTTGAGGTTGGGACAGAAAAGACAGTTCAGAGTTGAATAAATGAAAAGAGAATGAGCAGACAGAAAAAAAAAAAAAGCTGTCTTTTCGAATAGTTGGCCTTGCCAGGTAGGAAGAAACAGATCTTGATGCAAATCCAGCTGCTCAGTTTTCTAGCTCTGTGGCCTTTGGGAAATGATACAGTGTTCCTAGGATTTTGTTTTACATAACTGTGAAATATCTCCTCAGTTTCAATTATTCCCCTCCCAAAGGTCATGTACAAAAAGCATCTGTGTGCTATGCTCTAGTTCACCAAGGCAAAAAGTACTTTCCTCAATCTTGAATTACTGGATACTCAAGGCACGAATGGTTTTCTTTCCTTTCTTTCTTTCTCTTTCTTTCTTTCTTTCCTTCCTTCCTCTTTCTTTCTTTCTCTTCCTTCCTTCCTTCCTTCCTTCCTTTCTTTCTTTCTTTCTCTTTCTTTCTTTCTTTCTTTCTTTCTTTCTTTCTTTCTTTCTTTCTTTCTTTCTTTCTCTCTTTCTCTCTTTCTTTCCTATTTGCTTTTTAAATGAGAGACACTGTGAGACCATGGGTCATGGTTAAGGGACAGGAGTACATGGTCACTCCACTCACCCTGGAGAGCATTTGCTTTGAGAGATGCCATGTTCCATACTTATTAAGACTTTCATGACCACTGACTGTGCCTATAGAGCTTACAACAGAGCTATAGTAACAGACTATGGAGTGGGGGGAAGAGTGCAAAACAATGATGAAAATAGTAAGTACTGTGAAGAGACACATAGGTGCTAATTGTCAAAGGTAACCAGGACCAGCATTCAGTGGAGAAGTCAGGCAGGCATCTCAGAAGAGGTGACACAAAGTGAGCTTAGTTTCATCAAGGAAAGGGAAGAGAGTGAGTGGGTAGATTCAAGAACGAGAAAGGCCATGGTGTGCCGGGGTGAGATATATGAGTCACCTCCCTGTTCTTTGATGCATCATGACTCTGGGTTGCCCTGGGAATGATCTGGAATCATCATATTCTTTGTAAAGAACAGTTGCTTAAAAGTTTAAGCCATGAGTCTGTCCACTGTACGGGACCTAGTTTTATTTCTCTTAAGCTTTGCCATTTGCTATTGTAAATTAAGATCTGGCTCTAGATTAGGTTGTACAATGCCCTTCCTTCACATTTGTTGATATGAAATTGCTACCCAGCCCAAAAAATAACTTCTCCTGATGAATATTTCTTTTTTTTTTTTTTTGGGCCAGTCGTGGGGCCTGAACTCTGGGCCTGGGCCTGTCCCTCAGCTCTTCAGCTCAAGGCTAGTGCTCTACCACTTGAGCCACAGCGCCACTTCCGGCTTTTTTCTTATGTGGTGCTGAGGAATCGAACCCAGGGCTTCATGCATGCAAGGCAAGTGTTCTACCACTGAGCCAACTTCCCAGCCCTCCTGATGAATATTTCTATGGGTCCCTAGATGATTAAAATAAAATGATAAGCATGGATAATGGGTAAAATGTCACACATAAAGAATTTATTTACTCCTGAAGGTTGACATTTATGTTTAAGACCATTCTTACCATTGAAAAACATATTAAGCTTGTTTCCCTTTTTCTGGTACCAGTTTTAATGATGGTAATATGAGGGAATCAGCTGGTTTATAGTCATCTGACTATAGATCTGTGTAACCTGATTAGGGGCCCCCGGTACTGACTGTAGTCAGCTGGAATTTGGGGGTTGATAGTGCAGCGAGCACCAGTTGCAATCAGAAAACTTGGTTTAAAATGTGAATGCCTGAAGCCAAGCCAGAGCTTAACTAATTCAAGCTCTATTTTTTTTCTTTCATTTGTTAAATAAATTGAGCTTCAGAAACACCTTCACACATTGAAACATGATTTTGTAGTTGTTGATTATTTTCTTCTTGAGTAGAATATCAGAGTACTTTCTTTTCCCCCCACCCCCCAGTATTTGTTACCGTGGCAGTATTTCATATTTTTAACCCAAAGCAGTTGGCTTTCCAAAAATATAGAAACAAATTCATGATGTAATCATTCTCACCCACATCCAAAATTGTGGTAGATCTCCATTTTCACTCTGTTATTTATAGTAATGCTTTTTTTTTTTTTGTAATGTTAGCATTTGTAAATTATCAAATTAGACCCTTGAGAGCTGGGGGTAGACTCTTTTTTCCTTGAGTCATATGCTTGTTTGCTTTCATTTTTCTTAAGCTTTACTGTGAAAATTACAAACATTATTAGTTTATGTCATTTGGCCTTTGCTCGATTCTGGATTAACACAAGAAAATGAGGATCATCCTCTGATTATATTAGTGGGTAACTTTTGAGTATCTGTGACGGAATACCTGATAGTGTGACTTAAAAGAGAAAGACTTTATTTCAGCTCATGGTTTTAGAGGATCCTGTTTATGGTTGCTTGGCCCAGTGAGCTTGGGCAAAAACGTGTGAGTGGGATTGTTCAGAGGAGGAGCTTTCTCATCTCATGGTGGACAGGAAGCAGGAAGTAACTAATGGCCTCAGGACCAGGCGTGACTTCAGAGACCAATTCCCACTAGAACCCACCTTCTAGAACCTTCCAAAATTATACTATCATTTAACACATGAGCCTGTAGGAGGATCTGAAGTCACATCCACATCATAATCAGTTTGAGGTGATATATTTGCTTTTCATCACTTATACAGAAAAATAAAATGGTATATAGTTACCTATGTAAGTAGAAGTTCATAGTTTCTCCTTTTTATAGTTTTTTTTCCTGCTGTGGTATGTACTTTTTGCTTTGTGTTTCTCAATTCTGAAGTAGAATGTATTTGTGTCTGTGTGTGTTTTGTGTACCTGGAGGTGTAGGGTGATAATGCTGTCAGATAGGTGTGGTTTTACTTCCATTGCTTCCTCCTCCTGATACATCCCTATTCATCCTAAAGCGCAGTGAAAATGAGTTTCTTTAAAATGCATTAAAATGGATTGTTAATGCATTCCCAGGAAACATCTGGATTGTTTTGGTGAGCATGAAGAATAGTGAATTCTCTGAAACTGTAGTTAACATTGTCGCAGCATTTTATGTAGACTTGGTAATTGTGTCACTCACCATTCTTAATTACCTTAGTACATATTTTAGGTGACATAATGTCCACACCCCAACAGCCTCTGCAGGGAGCATAACGCATAGCTCCAAAGTAATAAAGATATAAGCTTTCCAGTGTGAAACAAAGCTGAAACAAGCCATTTTTACATATAATTTAAGTTTAGTTCTGTGTATTGGGTTGATCCCTTACTTAACCTTTAATAAAAATGGATTCAAGGGTATTTCTATATAAATAAAAAAAAGTTAATTTCATTTCATACTTCCATATGAGCAAGAGCTTTCCTAATACATTCCACTGACTCTTAAACTTCAATATAACATGAAAAATGCCTCTACTTGCTTAGCACCAGTCACTGAAGCTTGGCATGTTTCAGAAAGTTACATTTTGCCATTTTGAAATGTTAGTGGGCTGATTATATGATCACTGTCAGACTAATAACAATGGGTTTGAATATGTTTGGCTTTTTTTTTTATCTCCTATGATGTTATCCAGAAGGTTATTTCCTCTTTTTACATATCTTTATGATTACATTTTGATAACCCTCATACTACTCACCTCCCCTTCCCTAAAGGGTTCTACTATAATTGTACGTGCGTCCAGATTGTCCCTCAGGCCCCTTCTCAAAGTAATTTTGTTGTGACCATATGTTCACATGCAGTTAGAGGTTAAAGTCTGATTGCAAATGCAGATAACAATCACAGGCATGCTGGTCATATCTGACCACGGTCAACACTTCATGCTCTCACCATGCACCATCATGGACATGGAAAGTAGCAAGGGCAAGGATCAAGGTTCCCACCCCTTCCAACTTAAAGCAGTATTTTAAAACTATCAGAGATGTTTAAGGTCTTTCAGAAATTCTTATAATCAGCCTCAGACATTTGAATCATGTATCATCGGGGTTTCTCAACGGTAGATACAGGTTGAAATGCACCACTTCAACATCTGAGTGCTTCAAGCTTCCCACAAAACACTGGTCTGGTCTGCTGTTCACGGTCCATACTTGATTCTGTATCACCTCCTTAGCCTCCTACCTCAGAAGGCTTCTTTCCTCTGTCCTATCTAGACTTGCACATATTACTTCTTTTCCTATGTAAAAACTCTCCCAAGATAGTTTCAGTCCCCATCATCACTGGGTGATGGTTTTCCTAAGTGAATCTGTCCTAATACAATTTTATTATTTTCAAACTGTCATTTATACAACATGTGAGAATTTGTTTCTTTAAAAAGTAGATCAATGATCAGATTAAATAGAAAACATCTCTCCCCTCAATGGTTGAATAGGAAAGTGTCTACCTGTGCAGCCTGTTTAAAACATGTGCACTATCTCATTAATAAAAGTACTTCAAATGATCTGCAGACTTAATGTAATCAAAATCTCTAGTCAAAGTCTTGGGTGTATTTTTTTGGGGTGTATTTTTATAGCAATGTAAAAAGCCATCTTTGAATTCATATAGGATTCTAGTGGGCCCAGATTGTCAAAACAATCTTGACTAAACAACAAAGCAGGAGGACTCATACTTTCTGACTTGAAAATTGCTACGAAGTTGTAAGGGGCCAGGAGTTTAACTCATTGGTAGAACACATGGCCAGTATACTCAAAGCCCCAGTAAGTTCAATCCTCAATGTCCCTCACATAAACAGCAAACAAACAGGTACTGGATGAAGGCAGAACGGGTACCAATGGGATAGAATAAAGAGCCCATGAATAAACCCAATGTGTATACAGTCTTTCCAACAAATTGTGCTGGGAAAACTAGACATCCACATGTAGAAGAATGAACTTGGGCTTTTATCTAGGAATACTTTTTTTTTTTTTTAAAGAAACCAAGCCAAAATGGATCAAAGATCCAAATGGAAATCTAAATTTATCAGCCCCTTAGAAAAAGGCATAGTTTGTTTTTTTGTTTTGTTTTATTTTGTTTTTCTTTGTAGGTTGCGAGGGCCTGGGCACTGTCCCTCAGCTCTTCAGCTCAAGGCTAGTGCTCGACCACTTGAGCCACAGCACCACTTCCAGCTTTTTCTGCTTATGTGGTGCTGAGGAATCGAACCCAGGGCCTCATGCATGCAAGGCAAGCACTCTACCACTGAGCCACCTTCCCAGCCCCAGCATAGTTTTTGGCAAAAACAAACAAACTTTCAAAACATTGATTTAGTGATGATTCTTGCTTGTGACATCAAATGTGCAGGAAATAGAAGAAAAATAGACAAATTAAACTTCCTGGAGACTTATTTTTTCTTTATAAAGTGATGTATAGAGGGGTTATAGTTACATAAGTCAGGTAAAGAATACATTTTGTTTTGGACAATGTTACCCCTTCCCTCACTCTCTCCATGAAGTTTTCCATGAAAACTTCTTTAGATGTTAGAATCAAAAGACAGCACAGCAAAGCATGCAGCAGAATGGGAGAAAATCTTTGTAAGTGATATGTCCAATAAAGGATTAATATCTAGAGTATGTACAAAACAACCAAGAAATCACCAGCAAAAATTCAGAATCTGATAGAAAAAATAGGCAAAGGACTTAAATATTACTCCAGAGATGTTACACAAGTTACCAATAAGCTCATGAAAAAGGCTCTATGCCAGTATTCATTCACAACTATAGCAAGATACTACCTCATACCCATGAGTATTTTACTATCAGAGAGAGAAAGAAAGAAAGAAAGAAAGAAAGGAAGGAAGGAAGGAAGGAAGGAAGGAAGGAAGGAAGAAGTATTTGCAAAGATGTATATTTTGGACTTTTGTGTAGTTGGTGGGCATGTAAAATGGTATGACCACTACAGAAAACATAGCAGTTCCTTAGAAGATTAAATATAGAGTCATCATGTGATCTGGGAGTTTTACATGTAACTATATACCTTATCTGAAAAACAAACTAAAAGCAAAAGTACCGGAGTGGGGATCAAGTGGCAGAGCACCTTGCCTAGTTAGCACAAAGCCCTAAGTTCTATTTCCTATGTTACAAATAATCTTTTAGTCCTCTAGGAAGTGATATCCTTGTTCCTAAACTGTATCCGAGTCCTACTTTTTAATCACAGTTTTTTTTTTTCAGGGGTGGATGTCCCCAATTGTGCTCAAATTTCAAGAAGCTATGAATTTCTTAAGGGAACTCTTGCTTTAGGCAGATACTCTCCAGTCTCCAAGTACACATTTTCTTTATACAATAATAACACAAATAACATTTTTCTATTTGCATTGGGCTTTCTGGTTCATAGAACCATTTTGTTTACTTTCTTTGGCTTCAACCCACATCCTGTCCATTGTCTTCCTTTGTCAGATGAGGAAACAAGGCCAGCAAAGCACAGGATTTGCGCCCAGCCTCCTGGTCACTAACTCAAAGAACAGCATATACTATGAGGAGCCAGTACCATTGGACTTTGTCCCATACCACCTGACAAGACATGAACAATAAGAGGACAATCTGGCAAGCAAAAAATGAAATTGCCTCTCACATTTAGAAAAACGAGAGGGAAATCCTAAAAAAGTGCCAATTTTTCAACATGAATTATTCATTAACCCCTATATTCACTTGCAGAATAAAGCCACTGGGTTGGTGATGAACGTTGGGTTTCTTACTTCTCCAGTTTTTCGGTAATCATATTCATAAATGACTGAGAGCCTTTCCATCCCATCCTACCTTGGACCACAAAGAGCAAATGGCCAAAGAAGAGCATCATGATGGAAACAATGTCAAATGCTATTTTTCTTCATTGGGAAGAAAACTTCTATACCTATTCTCACCAG
This sequence comes from Dipodomys ordii, assembly GCF_000151885.1. Classification (NCBI taxonomy): domain Eukaryota; kingdom Metazoa; phylum Chordata; class Mammalia; order Rodentia; family Heteromyidae; genus Dipodomys; species Dipodomys ordii. The sequence goes on from NW_012267240.1 coordinate 14,647,740, forward strand.
CACACATATAAATCAGGTGCTGCTTTTATAAGAGCCATTTGGCTGGGTGGTGTGGTTTTAGTTTTTAATCCTTTTCTTAAAACTTAAATTGTACTTAACTCCCCGTCCCCTTATGAGTTCAGAAAAGTAACTATTTCTTATACATCCCAAACAGCAATGCATCATATGCACAATATGCACCAAATGTCAATTTTAAAAATGGATTGCCAGAAAGGCTAAGTAGACAATTGCCAGTGCGACAATGTGGCCTTGCTCTCCCTGCAGGATGAAATTGAGAGCTGTCAGGAGACATTTCAGCATACGTTGATTACACTCATGATACACAGCAGAAGGAACCCCAGTCTGCGATTCTCAATCTATTTAGGGCTTGATATTCTGTCATCTATAACGCAGACAGAAGAGAATGGGCCACTAGTGTGGCGGTCACTGAAATAGGGTCATGGCATTTTAAATAGAAGACACTCCTTTCTTTCTACCAATTAATGTGTACTGGGTATTTGGAATTTGACACCTACTCTTGCAATATACCTTAATCTTGTAATCTTTTTTAATTATGAAAATTATCTTTGCTTGTGACAGCATGGAACTCTTGAAAGGGAAAATTGACCCTTTGTTCTGCTGGCTAAAATCCTTGCTTCATCTTAATTTTTCTTCTTTGAGAAAACCACACAAATAGATCACTCTATATCCTGTATATAGCAATTGCTGTATATTCACACACACACACACACACACACACACACACACACAATTTTGGTTTGTTTAAATAACTGGGTTGTGGTAAACTTAGTATGCCCTTAGTTTTTTTTTTTTAATTAAAGATACAGCATCATCTCTTTTTGTATACACACACAGATGCCTGTTTTTATAACTGAGTCACATTGCATAGTTTAGTTTTTGCATGCATTATCCTGCTTATCACCTGGTAATAAACCTTCTGGTAGTATCCAGTGTTTAATTATTGGCAAATATTTAACATTGCAATATAAACCTCCTCTTATAGGCCTTATCATCATTTTCCATTCAATAAGAAAGAAATGAAAAATAGGAACTTTCCATGGTTAGCCATTATCTCTAATCACACTTTTTTTTTGTAATTAGCAGCAAAGCTCATTGTAATAAAACTTACAGAGATTTATGTAAAGACAGACTATCTCCTTCTATGTATCTGCCCTAAACTCAGCTTTTAGATTGTGTGGGAGGCATTTGTGCTTAGCTTGCGTCTGGGGATCACCGTGGAGCAGAGGTGATCTTTCAGCTGTCACCAGGCCCCATCTAGATGCTTTCATAAGCAAATCAATTACCCAAGTTTGGGCAAATCTGGTATCCTAATGATAGACTACCCGGCTTGCCATGATTTTCTAGTTTTACCTTGTTAGACCATGGTCTTGGATTTTTATGAATGCGTACAAGAGCTTGGCTTTTAGAGTGCATTCATTTAAATGCTCTCTGTGGCATGATTTTGAAATTAGGAAGGGAGGAAAGGCTGCTGTGATGTCGTGAAAAATTTACCCAGATCCCCACCAATTTCTTACTGTGTGATAAATGATCCTCCAGACCACATGTTTCAGGCTTTCTCGATACTCAGGAAGAATTCTTCCAGTGTGATTACGGCAACAACCAATTTCCATAAGTGAAAATGAGTGTGCTTATTAATGGGGCCTCTGTTGCCTATTGCATTCAATCACATTTATAACCAGCAAAGGAGAATGATTGTTTTGCCTGATTTAGTGTTTACACAATTACCATCGTACGGCCAAGCCCTGCTGTACTGGAAGCTTGAGAAAGGAGCATATGTGGTCCTGTTGCAGGTAATAAAATGGAAAATCCAATTTGCAATTGCAGAATAAGCCTGTGAGTGATATATGATCTTCATAGCAGCATCGGTCAGAGGGTCACCGCTAATCACGGCACTGCCTGGCTTCCCCTGTGGCCTGCACCTCCCAACTGAGGAGTGAGCAAAGTGAGCCCATGTCTGGGAGCCAGCCAGCGTGTCTGCGGATGCCCCACTCTGGAGCTTATTAGATCCTCTTTGTCACAGTGCTTAATCCTGCTGCCTGATCCTTGTTAGAACACCACCGGAGCGCTGCTCAGCCTTCTAATAAAGGGGCTGGGTGAGAGAGAGCTCCTCACTGGACGCACTGAAGCATGCGGCATTGGGGGTGATTGCGGGCTGACTGACAGCAGGATGAGATGCTTCCTGCATGTTATTACTTAAAAGGGAGCCCACCCCAGACAGCTGACAGAAGAGCTTTGCTCAGACGATGGGAACTTGTTGGTAGGCCAATAGGAGACGGGTGTCATCTTTTCACACAGTATAATGGCCAAGCTTTACTCTAATTATATTAACCCTCTTCTGAAATTGCCTCACGCAGGGCTAGCTCAGAGTGAGGTAAGAGAACCTGGGAGACAGATAACTTGCTGGGAGGATTAGAGCTCCTCAGAAGCAGAAGCGGTGGCATTCAATTGAGTACATCCGGTCATGCCAAGCCTCCATCATCATTGTGAAAGAGGCCTTGCTCACTGAGGCTCATGCACGGTGTCTGTCTGAGGGAATATTTCCTAATGTGATTTTCTTAGATCTTTGGGTTTTTTTGTTTTTGTTTTTTAAGAGCAAAAAGCATTGAAGAGGGAGCTATTGTTTTCTGCTCTCTCCCTTCCTCCCTCCCCCAGTGAAGTTGAATCATACATTTCTTTAGGAGCTCCAGTTTCTGGAGCTTCTATGAACACACCGGTGAATTCAATATAATAGTACTGGTCCTAAAAATAAATGAATGAGGTAGGCATAAGATAACCAACGCCCCCCCCCCTTCCACCTCCAGTATAGTGTACAGATGTTCATGGTCCTTTCTGTTTCTGTTTCATGGTCCTTTCTGACATCAGTAGAAAACTCTCTCCTCCACCCCTTCACCTCCCCCACCCCGCCCCGGCCCTGGCCCCTAGCAAGGAAGGGTGTCTAGCTTGCATCCAGCATCTCCTGTGTGCTTCACTTAGCAGCAGTTCATTAGTGATCCTCTGGGCCTCTCCAGTCTTCACTGACAGCACTAAATAGAGACATCACTTGGGACTGACAGTTCTCTCAGGGTCTGCAGGCATCAATCAGAAGGGCATGGCGGACGATCCTTGGCGTGAATCTCTTAGGTCTGTCTGCCATAAATGGCGATTGTGAAGCATATGACCATGACATTCATGCATTCCCCGCCCCCCCCCAGAGGATTACCATTAGAAAGCCTGCAGGCTTAGTAAGGAGCTGTTAAGAAGGTAACATGCTGTAGTTGGCTTGGAGGTTGTTAGTGGATTGCAGGATAGTTGTTAGTAGAATGCAGGATCCTCTTTCCTGCGGAAATATGTACCCATGCCTGAAGTTCAATGATGGTCCATTGGAAGCTGTTGAGCTCATATAGTACTTGCACTTTTACATTACTGGGGCAAGGCAGTAATATGTGATCTGTGCTCCAAATATAGCTACCTTCTTCTTCCTGCTCTTCACCACAAAGTTAAAACAAAAATAGAAATCATGTTCTCACAACTCTTGTCTAAACACACATATTAACTCAATGAAGTTGAGTTTATTCATGGTAATGCATGAATGAAGGAAAATTCTCAAACACTTGTGCAACAGAACAGAATTCCACCAACTAGAAATTCACAGTGTATTTCTCAGGATAAACAATATTGGAGATGAAGAGAAAAAGCATTTAGAGCAAAATAGCCACTTATGGGGGTGGGGAGGTGGTCCCCTTTGCTTGGGAAATACTTTACATGCTGATTCCATAAGTGGACAGTTTATGCCTTTCATTTCAATTCTTTTTATTCTTTTTTCTTTTCTTTCTTTTTTTGTTGGTTGTGGGGCTTGAACGCTTGGGGCTATATGCTGAGCTCTTCAGCTCAAGGCTAGAGCTCTTATCACTTTGAGCCTCAGTGCCACTTCTGGTTTTCTGGTGGTTAATTGGAGATAAGAGTCTCACAGACTTTCCTGACTGGGTGGGCTTTGAACTGCAATTGTCATGTCTCGGCTCTTCTGAGTAGCTAGGATTACAGGCATAAGCTACCAGTGCCCAGCTTTGTTTATTTCTTCTCCTCCTACCTTTTCCTTCTTTACCTCCTCTCCTCTTCTCTATTCCCCTTCCTCATCTCTCTTCCTCCTCCTCCTTCTCATCCTTCCTTTGGAAAGCTTTCCCTGCTATTTGTTGCATAGTGAATTGCATGTGGAGTCAGTGGTGGGATTTCAGATAGGAAGATACTTATACATAAGCATGGATTCTTTGTTTAAAAAATTATTAGTACATCAACTGCACAAAGGTATTTTGTAGTGATATTTCTCTTTGTGCAGATGGTGGTTTACTATGATGTACTTTACCATCCCTCTCTCCCTCATCTTTCACCTTCCTATTTGTTGGCTCCATGAGACTTCTCTATTAACATTTATGACGCTTTGGGCTGGTTTTTGTTTTCTTTTGTTTTAGTTCGAGGTGACGGTTTGGATAGAGGTCTGCTCAGGCTAGCACCTCCATCCTCAGCTTATTATTGAGCAGTTGCACCATGGTGACTGTTGCCCGGTACATGGTCCTTCCCTTAGTCACCATGCATCCTCAGAACCGTGGATGAGGTATACATTGCACACGAAAAATTATTGGTAGCAGGAATACAGACTTGCCTTTCAGTAGGGGACTTCTCTCTAGAAATGTGTATTGTTCTCAGGAAATTGGAGAAAAAGAAGTGAGGCAATGGAAGAAAAGTGAAGACACAAGAGTGCCACACGCTCGATCCTAAGAGGAAATAAGAATTATAGACAAGGGCAACAGGGCATGGTGGCTTACTCCTGTCATCCCAGCCACTCAAGAAGTGGAGATCAGGAGGACCCCATGTCAGTAAACAAGCCAGCCATGGCTGGTCTGCACAGCATGAGGTCCGCCCCCAGGGAAGGCAGGACAGACTCCTCCTTCCTCCTGGCTGAGTCTCCTCGTTGATTAATGCACCTGTTATTCCAGCACCATGGGAGACCTCATAGCTAGGAGGCCATCCAGGTAAAAGCACAAGACCCTATCTGGAAAAATAGGTAAGGCAAAAAAGGGCTGGAGGCAAGGCTCAAATGTAAAACCATGAGTACAAACCCCACTACTACAGAAAAACAAATAAAGGATTTTAGCAGATAATGAAAATGTAAGCAATGGGGTAGGCCAAGGTTAAACCCTGAAGTATCAAGGGCAGCCTCCTGCTGTCAGAGTCAATCGCAGGTAAGATAGGATGCTCCACCACACAGAATATGTGTAGCTCTGTGGGCTTTCATGTAGCCCAGGCAGCTTTCTGAGTTGTGGTGTAGAGAATCAAGCTCATCAAGTTTTCTTGATTTTATTTATTTATTTTTGTCAAGGTGATATACAGAAGGGTTATGGTTACATAAGTCAGTCAATGAGTACATTTCTTTTTGAACACTGTCACCTCTTCCCTCGTTTTCTCACAGTTTTTCCCATTCTCACCCCCTTTCTCCACAAGTTCTATATCTCATTTTCAGCGTAGCGTCTAGCATCACTGTGAATTAGTTCACCCTTTGTCCTACAATTTCTGGGTTCCCCTAAGCCCTCCTTAAATCAGATAAACTTACATACAAGACAAAAGGTGCAGAAATGAAAGGCAGCAACAAAAGGGGACACACAGAAAAAGAAGACAAAAACAGAAAATGTAAATTAAAAACCTCTTGTTTTAATTTCTTGGAGTTCATTTCAATAAGCATTATTTTATATGGTCATTGGCACATAGCTATTGCAAGCTCATTAATGTTCTTAGTGACTTAATATCTGACTAATGAGGCTTAATCAATAAGTTGAGGAAATTGACAATATTGACAATCCTAGAGAGAAACATGTCCACCTACTTTTACACTTAGTATCAGCAAATCTTTAGTTTCTATGCAAAGATTAGGATGAATTATTGTCTTACTATTTAGTAATGTCTGTTTTACCTCAAAGCATTAAACGAAATTATAATCACTTCTCGTTCTCCCTGTTTCTAACAATTGCAAGTCCACATACCAGAGAAGACAGATTTAAAAAGATTCCATTCTTTGAAGAAGAAATATTACATCAACTTCCTAGTAAAATATTTTCTTTATTCTTTGTATCCAGCACTCAGGTCAGTCTGGAAGTGATTGGCATGGTGAGGTATTCGCATTTTAGAATCCATTTTCACGATCCTGGCCATCAGTTATGATGAAAATAGCCTCTAGTACCTCAAAACAGCACAAACATGTCATGGGAAGAATAATTGCTACATGTCTACATGAAACAGCCCTGCACCGTGGACTGGAAGTCTGAAAGTGGTGTTGTGCAAAAGGACTTTAGGGAAAGGTCTTGGGACTCCATTGTAGGTAAAGCCATATACATCTCTGCTATTCAACTTCTGTACCTGGCTGTCGTTCACAGACAAGCACATTACAGGAAGTTCCTTCACAGATTTCCACGTCTGCCTTTGAACACACCAGAAAGACAAAAGAAATAGCATGGCCTAATGAAAGAGTGACTCTTACACCATCTTCAGTAAACCATTTTTATTGAGTCAGATGGACACAGAATCCCATTGCTTTACGTGTAGCAAGAAAGCAAGGCTGCAGGCAGCTTCCTGTTCCCACACGGACATTCTCTGATCCTGTACGTAGGACTTCCCTCTTTCCATTTCTTCGCCTCTAAAGTGGGGCTCGTAACTCTCGTTGGGGATTGTTGGCGAATTATATGAGGGAATGATTTTGAAAGGCCATTTGTAAATTGACTGGAGCTGTTACAAACATTCCTGTAATCCTTGTCATGTTAATGGGAATCTTGTTGGGGTGATTTCTGAGGTGTGCTTTTGTTACTTGAGTCATACCATACTAATGTTACTTGGGTAACATTCCTATGTTACTTCACTCACGTTCCACGTTGCTTGACATGATCAGATTGGACTGAGATCCTCCAGCAGAGGTAGAAGTATGCCTTGACATTGTCAAAATAGGAATTTAGAGGTTTTTAATATATCATATCCCTTTGTCTTGAAAAAATGTTTTAATCTAGCAAATACCTAGAAAAATTCTTGGCAAGAATACTTTCCAGATTTACCCCTCTCTTCCCCTCCCCTCCCCTCACTTTCCCTCCCCTCCCCTTCCTTTTCTCTCTCCCTTCCTTCTTCCTTCCTCTCTTCACCCCTTAGTTCCTTTTCCCTCCCTCCCTCCTTTCCTTTACACTCTCTCTCCCTTTCTCACTTCCTCTCCATCTCTTGCTTTTCCCTTCCTTTTCCCCTCTATCCCTCCCTTCTTCCATTTTCCTCCCTTCCTCTCTCCTTTTCTTCTTCTCCCTTCTACCCTGTTTCTCCCTGTCAGTCATCCTCACTCCCCTTTCTTTTACTCTTTTCTCTTCCTTTATTTGGTCTTTCTTAAACCAGGCTGTAATTGCTAACATTGCATATGGATTAGTGATGAATTAGAGTACATTTTTTTTTTAATCCAATAACCCACAGGATCCTTAGGGCCATGCTGTGGTTACAAAACATGGTTTCTTATAACTGATTTGCATTGGATGAGATGATCTTCAGCTTCTTCTTCTTCTCTATCTTTTCAGGAAACTTGGATTTAACTGGTCAGAAGCAAGTCTTCAAAGCAGAGAACAACCCCTGGGTAACCCCAATTGCTGACCAGTTCCAGCTTGGCATCTCCCATGTCTTCGAATATATTCGCTCTGAAACATACAAGTAGTAAGTAATATGTGACTTTTCCCCCCAAAACAGCAAGCTGATTTTTATGGTGTTTGTAAAAAAATATTTTGAAAAAAATTATGCAACATTGTCCCTTTGGTGGCAGTTAAGACACTTTACTTAAAAAAATGTTTTATTAGAAACTACATGTGGTAATTCTTTGGTTTTTCTTGTAGAGTGTTTTTACTTGACATTTTTCAAGGGCATTTTAACTGATTTTCTTTAGAAAATTTTTAAGGTATTAAGTTAGTTGAATATTCATGACACTTAAGGAAATTCACCAGACACATTAAGAGCTGAACATATTTTATTCTTCTGTGAATGCAAAGAATTGCAAGTGTTATGAACAAAATTGTGAAGCTGTTTATTTATAAAATCAGTAGAGAATACTAGGAATGTGTCATCCTGATTTAGAAGGTGTCTTTCCACTGGGATGATTACTTTGGAAGATAAAGAAGAAAAGGCAGGACAAAAAGGAAAGAGTCAAATAGCTTAACATCATAGCATCAAATACTCTCTGATCCTCATTTGAAGTGAAGGAACTTCTGGGAAACTCCCCCAGCATCTAAGTGATCCTGCCTCTTCTGCCTTTCTTCCTGCACACGTTCGGGTTAGCAGGAATGCTTCCCCTCCCATCCATTTCTGTTGTTCTATTTTCTGTCATTATTTCTCTACTTTCCAGCTTCTCATTCCCATTTATCTCAATGCTTCACTGATCCCTCAGCCTGAAATCTAGTCTAGTTTTAAACATCTACAGAAAGACTCGAAAAGAAAAAACAAATTCCATAGTCAGATGTTAATCTCTTTCCGTGTTCAATACCACTGTTTAAGGATTTCACATCCTGACCATAATTGAGAAGAACTAGAGGATGGCTAAAGGTCACATTCTCTTAGGAGTCTCTTGCTTTCTTTTCTTTGTGTTTGAATCAGAAAGATGTCCATCACTTGTAGCACAGTTCTCATTGAATTTGTGCTGGGCCAGCAAGGCAGAATTAAGTGACCCACAGAACCTCTACCTGTAACTGGCCAGCTGTAGTTCTGTTACTGTCCAGAGGAACCTAATGTAGGACAGGGACCGTGAAATTGGCCTAGATGCAGGTTTAGCTTAGTGATAGAGAGCTTGCCCAGTGTGGTCCAAACCCTGGCAATCCTCAGCACCACACACAACAACTAAATATCAATGGCAGGTCCTTATAGATTAGAACAACTTGAAGCATGGTTTTGACTTACTTCAGCCAACACTGCAATATATACAGGTCTTAAAAAAGAATAAATATGGAAGAGGGGTATTGTTTCACAGCCCATATAGCAATAAGTGATTATTACCAATTTAACCTTTTGTTTAAAATGCAAATGTAGCTCAGCTTTAGAAATGAGTGCAGTGCATGAAAATGTGTGAAAATATAATTGCTAGCTAACAGATTATTGTTCATTTTGTTTCTCTTGGTAATTATTGCCATCTTGAGATAGATCTGTAATGGTTTTGCTACTAAAGGCAAAACTCCATAGTGCTCAGTTTGTTGGGTATCTTTTAAAAGCCCTTCTGCATATGGTAGTGTACAGAAAAATACATAAACAGGCTCTGATTGATCTTGAATTCAAGGAAATACTTTTGGTTATTCTACTTAACAGGTTTTTTAAAATGTATTGCAGATTAATTTATAATTTACAGAGAATTAGAATACATTGCATATGAAAGTGTTATTTACTTCAATTTTATCTAGAAAGATTAATCTGTGTGCTTATAGATTTTGTAGGACCTTAGAGTCATTATTAAGCAATTAATTACTATTTTTCATTTTTTGAATGATTTCTATTTAAATATGATTGGAATTCTGGGTAAAGGAGAATTTGTTGCTTTGGTTGAAATAGTTATTTGAAAGGTAGTGAGGGAGACATTTTAAACATTAATTATGTGATGTATCTCATGTGTGTGTGTGTGTGTGTGTGTGTGTGTGTGTGTGTGTGTGTGTGTGTGTGTGTGGTGCTGTGGATTGAACCCAAGGCCTCTATCAAGACTGATGACCTCGGGCTTTTTTTTTTTTTTTTTTTGGTCCGGTCATGGGGCCTGAACTCTGGGCTTGGGTGCTCGGTCATGGGGCCTGAACTCTGGGCCTGGGCGCTGTCCCTCAGCTCTTCAGCTCAAGGCTAGCACTCTACCACTTGAGCCACAGCGCCACTTCCGGCTTTTTGCTTATGTGGTGCTGAGGAATCGAACCCATGGCCTCAGGCATGCAAGGCAAGCACTCTACCACTGAGCCACCTTCCCAGCCCCTGACCTCAGGCTTTTTGAATTTGATCCTGGGCTGGTCTTCCCACTTCTCTGCTCAGTTGCTGGTGTGGGGTACATCACACAAGGTTTGATATCTGTATTCTTTTTTATTGTAATTTTTTATGATAAAATGTTGTACAGAGGGGTTACAGTTACAATTCATAGTGAGCATTGTTACCGCTTCCTTTATTTTCCCCCTACCATCACTTTCCTCCCTGCCTCCCCAATTCATCCCAGCCCCCTCCCCCTGACATTGTAAGGTTCGTTTTCAATATAGTATCCTGTACATCTCATCATCACAATGGGTCAGCCTGCATCCCCATTTAAGCGTTCTGCAATATCCCTTCCCCTCCCCAAATTACAAAAATGTATACACAAGATGCAGAACACAGGCATCAAATCCAGTGAAAACAGCGGTTATACCCTGGGGGAAGAACCTATAAGAGAAACAAAATACATTAAAAACTAGCAAGAAAGAAGGAAAGAAAGAAGGAAGGAAGGAAGTAAAGAAAAAGAAAGAAAGAAAGGAAGGAAGGAAAAAAGAAAGAAAGAAAACCTCTGTGTCCCTCTCTTGGGGTATATTTTGCTTAACATTATCTCATGTGGTCTTATGTACATGGCCTTTGACATTCTCTGCTTGTCCTAGACATGTACTAGTCACTGCAAACAAGGGAAACCTTGGGACCTATGTTTCTTTGAGCCTAGCTTACTTCACTCAGTATAATTTTTTCCAAGTCTTTCCATTTCCTAACAAAAGAGGCAATGTCATTCTTTCTGGAAGAGCACATATATCACATATACATATATATATATATATATATACATATATAGATATGTATATATACATACATATATCACATTTTCTTGATCCATTCATTCACTGAGGGGCATCTGGGTTGGTTCCATATCTTAGCTATGGTAAATAATGCTGCAATAAACATGGTTGTGCTGTTAGCTTTGGTATGACCTTGTTTGTGATCATTTTGGGTAAATGCCCAAAAGTGGGATTTCTGGGTTATAGGGGAGCTCTGTTGGAGTCTTTTTTTATGGATTTTTAAATTTTTATTGTGAAAATACTATACAGAGGGGTTACAATTACATGGGCAAGATAGTGAGTACATTTCTTATCAAGCATTGTAGCCTCCTCCTTTGTTTCCCCTTCCCATCCCTTCCCATCCTCCCCCCCACCCCCCGACCCAGTCCCCCCCCACCAAAGTTGTAAAGTTCATTTTCGACATAACGACATCTCATTGTTGCAATGGGTCCAACTGTATCCCTATTTAAATGATTTGTTTTTCCCCTTCCCCTCCACAGATTATACCGACATCAAATACAGTGAAAGCAGGGGTTATACTGTAGGAGAGGGACATACAAAGCAACAAAGAAATAATCTTATAAATGTATTAGAAACAATCGCATGAAAGAAAAAAACATTTGAATACATATCTTAGGGTTCATTTCCCTAACATCACCTTATCTGACCTTTTCTGCTTGACTCAGACATTACTAGATATTGCAAATAAGGGAAACCATGGGACCTATGTTTCTTTGGGCCTGGCTTACTTCACTTAATAGAATTTTTTCCAAGCCTTTCCATTTCCTAACAAATGGGGCAATGTCATTCTTTCTGATGGAGGCATAGAATTCCATTGTGTATATATACCACAATTTTCTTGATCCATTCATCTACTGAGGGGCGTCTGGGTTGGTTCCATATCTTAGCTATCGTAAATAATGCTGCAATAAACATAGTTGTGCTGGTAGCTTTAGTGTGGTCTTGTTTGTAAACATTTGGGTAAATGCCCAAATGTGGGATTTCTGGGTCATAGGGGAGCTCTATGTGGAGTCTTTTGAGGAACCTCCATACTGCTTTCCAGAGTGGTTGAACAAGTTTACACTCCCACCAACAATGCAGTAGGGTTCCCTTTTGGCCACATCCCCTCTAGCATCTGTTGTTACTAGATTTCTTGACTATAGCCATTCTAGCTGGGGTGACGTGGAATCTCAGTGTTGTCTTGATTTGCATTTCTTTTATGGCTAGAGAGGTCGAGCATTTCTTCATGTGTGGTATATGTATTCTTATCTCCATCATTAACATCCTATCTGAAAACTAACTCTATCTGAAAACTAAAGCAAAAGGGCTGGTTCAAGGGAAGGACCTGAGATCAAACCCCATTGCTTCCCAAAAACACAAATTGAAGGTCCTTATAAAAAGCATCCTACTTCTGAGGAAAACCTTCATTCTTTTGGATGTACTGTGGAGCACTGTCACCTGCTATACAGTTACATTGACATTGAAAATCCTATAAAAGCTATGCCATCACTGAATCCTCTTTCAAGGGGCTCTACCCCATTGGATGCTTCTAGGATCGAGGGTCCTACTACTTGACATGAGCTTCTGGCGGATGAGGTCCGACCCTCTAGGACTTCCCCTACTTTCCCCCTTGGGAAGGAGTGGAATGTTGACATTCCCTCAATTTTCATTTTCTCTCCTCTCATTCTCTCATAATAGCTACCTTAGTTCTTCATCGTTCTCACTAGCTAAAAAACAAGAACTGTTAGCTAAACAACACATTAATTCAAACTCTGAGTCGCAAAAACAATACCTGTGACTTGACTTTAAAATGTTAGGAGTTCTGTGCTGTGGCTTATGCCTGTAATCCCAGCTACTTCTGAGACAAAGGATCGGAAGATCACAGTTTGAAATTAGCCCTGGCAAAAAGTTATCAAGACCATACTTCAACAAACAAGTCAGAGGTAGTGATTCTTACCTGTAATTCCAGCCATGTCAGAGGCAGGACTATAATATGAGTCAGGCCTGGGCCTAAAACTCTAGACTCTATCTGATAAATAACTAAAGCAAAAAGGACTGGTTCAGGGGGAGGGCCTGAGATCAAAACCTCACTGCTGCCCAAAAAGACAAACTTAAGGTCCTTATAAAATTTCTTCTGAGCTGGGTGCCAGTGGTTCATGCCTGTGATCTTAGCTACTCAGGAAGCTGAGTTTTGAGGATTGCAGTTCAGGTCAAAGACAAACTGGGCCGCAAAGTCTTTGAGATTCTTATCTCCAATTAGCCACCAAAAAGCCAGAAGTAGAGCTGTGGCTCCAGTGGTAGAGCATTAATCTTGAGCACAAAAATACTCAGGGACATTACCCAGTCCCCGAATTCAAGTCCCAGGGCCAGCACTGAAAAGAAAAAAGAAAAGAAAAGAAAAAAGTTCTTTTTCTGACCGATTAATTTACCTATCCTAATATCCCAAGGAGAGCAGTGAAGAGCTCAAGAACTTATCAGAATGTTTCTTTTCATGTACAACCATGGGTGACTTCCACAGTGACCTGGGGCTTTTGGAGCCTCCGAGTCAGGGGCTAGAAAACAATAGCAGAGAAGGGGCTGGGGTCACAGGCTGTGAGGTTATAGGAGAGATGTGGCCGCATGAGAGAAGGCAGTGAATCTGGTGTTTAGGAAGAGCTTACAGAACTTGATAGCGACAGGAATGCAGGTGAAGCAGGAGGAGCTGGTAGGCGTGTCCAGTAAGATGCTGAGGGGTGGCTCTTCAAAGATGTTCTGTGGGATGCATTGTGAGCATTCATTGTGTGTTCCTGGCCATTGATCCGGAGGAGGCCACTCTGTTTGTTCCTTGTTCCTCCGTGTCTTTGGCACCAGGGGAACATCATGTGTGGCGTCATCATGTGGATATTTCGTTCTTCCCTCTGGTAAAGTAAAGCAATGGTTGGGATCACTGCCTACAAGACAATTAACATTTCCACACTGATACTGAGTTACACTGTCTCCTTTCAACTTTGTGTGTGTGTGTGTGTGTGTGTGTGTGTGTGTGTGTGCGCCAGTCCTAGGACTTGAACTCAGGGCGTGGGTGCCATCCCTGAGCTTCTTTTGCTCAAGGCTAGTACTCTGCCACTTGAGCCACAATGCCACTTCTGGCTAGTTGTGATTCATTGACAATAAAGACTTTTCTGCCTGGGCTGATCTTCAGATCTCAGCCTCCTGAAATAGTTAGGATTACAGGCGTGAGTCACCAGCACCCAGCTGCTTTTGAACTTTTTATTTGTCAGTGGCCATCTCCTTCTTTGACCTTTGATTTCTGTGCAGCAGTTATGATGGACCAGTTACCACTAGTCCAGGTTCCAGCAGGTGAAATTTTTCTGCAGGAGGGGGAGTGAGTCAGGGCTCTTGACGAGATGCATTGTGAAAGGGAGGAACTCACACCTTTCAAATTTCCATCAAGGAACTTCGGAGAGAGACCACAGCCATTTTAGAAGCTGACAAGTTAACTCCTGTCAACAAGTTAATAAAAGAGGTGATTTGACAAATGCTAGGCTGGTTGAAAACGGAATTTGGAAAGCAGGCATCCCCAGAAGGCTGCAATTTGCAAAGCGTGGCACCTTGTTCCGAACCTGGAATAGCTCAAACGATGCTTCCTGTTCATGCTTCAAATCTTGTGGCATGCTTCCCTCTTGGGGGAGAAGTATACCATTCATGTATTTTTGTTGTTCCTATTGTTCGTTGTTTGATAGTTACTGGGATTTGAACTCAGGACCTTGCACTTGCTAGGCAGGTGGCCTACCATTAGAGCCATGCCTCCAACCCCTTTTTGCTTTAGTTCTTTTTGAAAATAGGGTTTCACATTTCTGTCCAAGGCTAGCCTGGGCCACAATCCTATTCCTGCCACTAGCATAGCTGGGATTATATGCCTGGCTTGTGTGTGTGTGTGTGTGTGTGTGTGTGTGTGTGTCTGTATCTGTGTATCTGTGTCTGTGTGTGTCTGTGTATATGTAAGAGAGAGAGATTGAGAGAGAAAGAGAGAGACTTTAGAGAGAGAGACAGAGACAGAGTACAGTGTGCCTTAAATGAAAAACTATTAAAAACTGATCATAGGATTATTAACATTAGTTAATAGAATCCTTGTAATAAAATGATGCTTGCATGATGGTAGGAAACAATGAGAAAATGCTGAGAATTTCTCTTCTGTAGAAACCTAGCAAAATCAGTCACCTCATTTAGTTTGGAAGGAAGAATTCTTTTTATGCACTGAGTATTATTTCTCAAGCTGTTTTGCCTACAAATTTAAGACTAAGAAACATACATTTTTTTTTCTTTCTACACTGTGTACTAGCCTCTTACAGGCCGTAATGACCACGAATGGTCTTGATTAATCAAGTTGTGAATCCTCTAATGGCTATAGCCCAGAGGTTTTTCAAATAAACTTCACTGATGTGTCTGGAACGTAATAGGTGAGCCTGTACATTTTAACACAATTTGTGAAAGGAAATTGTGTCGAACAAAAGCTCCATATACCTTATTATTCTGCTAGATATAAACGGCTTGCAAAGCTAGCAGATTGTTTTTATAAATAATGTTAGAAAGAAAGAGGAGAGGGTTAAACTTCCAGGACCTTTGTGGCAGTTAGTGAATTTTACATACTGACAATCAGTATGCAGAACAGTGTAGACCTCCCTTTTTTTATTACTATATCTGAAAATAGCTCAGATGAAGATGTGGCAGGGGAGGAGGGGACAATATTTCTGTGTAGTAGACATGAAAATGAAAGGCCATTTTTTTATCTAAAGCTTTTGACATAAAAATCATTTTTATTTTTTAAAGTATACTATGTATTCTATTCCAGCTCATTTTTATTTCCTTTATGGGTGTTACATATGTATGCTTTGCTTCTGTTTTAAAGTTAATAAATGGATTAACACATTTCCTCCATAATATCAAAGGCGCTTCCAACTTTTGACATCTCTGGACCTATTTCTATGCAAATAGGTTACATTTTGCCAATTCTGCTAAGAAGTATGCAAGAGAGGAGGGAGATTTGTGGGCATACCTTATATTTTGGATAATATTGAGTCACATCACAGAATGGACTAGCATTTGTGAGGGGCACTTAAGATGTATTTGAACCAAGTCCTGGTAGAAAAGACCACAAGAGCACTAGACTTATAGATCAAAAGTCTGTAAGACTTTTATCTCCAAAATGCTGTGCTAGGAGCACGGTTCAAGTGGTAGACTACCACACAAGCTGAGCAAGTATGAGGCTCTGAGTTCAAATTCTAGTACTGGCAAAAAGAAAAAAAAATGGTCTCATAGGTCTCAACCTGCATCTAAGCAGAAAGGATCTGTAGCCCACATGTCAAAGGTTCAATTGTGGATTTGTTTGAGGTCTGATTAACAGTGGCATGCCAAAGACATTCTTTTAGGGATTGGAGGTTTGGGTTTGCTGAGCTGGCACTGTACCAAGTGACACTTCCAGCCTGGCTGTTTACTGGTTATTTTGGAGATGAATTCTCACAGAGTTATCTGCCCAGCCTGGCTTTGAACCATGATCCATCCTCCAGAACTCAGCTTCCGATAGCTAAGATTACAGGCCTGAGCCACCAGCATCCAGCTGACCTTTTTCTCCTCCACTGACCTTTCATACAAGAGATCGCTTCCCACAAGCTGCCCAGAGGCAGTGACTGCACCCAATCCCTTACAAACAAAACAACTTAATTTCTTCCAGAACTACTCATAATTCCTGTGTAACAGATGATCTAATTGCCACCCCCTTTGCAGTTTAAAGCTATAAATACAACCACCATGTTGTAAAACCTTAGAGCACATTTTCAGGATTGCTTGAGTCTATGTTTTCCTGGATTACAGTGTTTATTTGTCTTCAATAAATGTAATTCTTTTTGGGGTCAATTAAGTTGACTGTATTCTAGATAGATAGTTGCACTAATAAAATAAAATCCCATCACTTTCTTTCTTCTGCACTAAGGAATGAGGTTTGAGTAAAAGAGTCAGAACTTAACACTACTTGTTAATCTTTACTATAGTTGCTCATCTGTTTGTCTGTATGGTCCACAAACTGGTAATTGGCCTCATAAATTAATATCTGCCCTTCCAAGGTAATCAGAGAAACAAGCAATTTGATGAAGAATCTTTTCCTCTCCCAAGTTTTTGATAGACCTTTTCATATATTTTGAATTTAAAGGAAATTTTCCTTTACTGCTTTGTGACTTGGTTAAAACTATTATTCATGTGTGTATTATATATACTGTGAATATTTAATATATTGTATATTATATATATTATATCCTCAGGTAACTCATATTTTTTCCTTTGGGTATTTCTATAACGTATACACGTTTTTTCAATTATATGTTAACTGTCTTTATCCCTCTCAACTCAACCTTTCTCATCAATTTTCTGTTTTCAATGAGAAGGTTTACTTTTCTAAAAGTCTATAGCTAGCTAGGCACCAGTGGCTCACACCTGTCATCCTAGCTACTCAGGAGGCTGAGATCTGAGGATTGTGGTTCAAAGCTAGCCCAGACAGGAAAGTCCATGAGACTTTTTTTTTTTTTGGTTGTGGGGCTTGAACTCCGGGCCTGGGCTCTATCCCTCAGCTCTTCAGCTCAAGGCTAGCACTCTACCACTTGAGCCACAGTACCATGTCCCATGAGACTTTTATCTCCAAATAACCACCAGAAAACTGGAAGTGGTGTTGTGGCTCAAAGTTGTAGAGCATTAGCCTTGAGAAAAGAGCTCAGGGACAGAGCCCAGGCCCTGAGTTCCAGCCCCACAACCAACAGAAAAAAAAGAAAAGAAAAGGTTGTAGTTCATGCCAAATGATTCAGTTTTTTCTCTTAAAGAAAGGTACTTCTGGTTTGACCCTTGACTTCAAAGGGTTGCACTAGGTAATGTCGACCTACCCTGGGATGGTCAACAGTGAACCTTCCTAGGCTATAAAAAGCAGTATTGGGAAATGAGCAGTTATGCCTGAAGGCATCTATAGTAAACCTCACTGGAATCATTGTCCTATCTTGGAACGTTTTCTACCCCTAAGTACCATAGCTATAAAGCCAAGGTTGAGACTGTCGGTCTCTTCCCACATCCACGTTGAGATCAAGCATTTGCTATCTCCTCTAGGTCTTCCCTGTGCTCAGCCTCCCTCATACCACCAGAGCTCTGCAGATACCTGGAGGAACTGGATTCCACTGGCTTGATACTCATTGTTGTTTTCTTATTTCTCAGGGACTCCTATATTCATCGTTAAAGATTTCCAACTAATTTATAGAAGTGTGAAGTTAGGATGGGGAACCACAGCCACCACTGGTGTGGGAGAAGAGCGATTTATTCTGAACTTTGCATGCAAGTTACTTTTATATAGGACTTTAAAAATGGTACAGAGTCTCAGACTCTGTTCCTTTTAGACTCTGTTCCTCTTCTTCTTCCTCTTCCTTCTTCCTACATCTCCCACGTGATTGTTAACCATCAGGCTTGATTTCAGCATGTCTTATAACTTGTAATATGTAGCGAGATGCTTTATGACATCAATTTAAGGTACATTGAATATACATAACTTGTCCCATTTGACTAAATGAAAATGAACATCAGCTAGACTGCATCGACACACAGATAGAAATACATTGGGTTCCTTCATCTTGAAGAGGAACTATTTTGAGCTCCACTTTTAGATAATAGTCATCTGATAGAATTATATTGAACTATTCATATTGACCTCTTCAATGGAGTGAAATTGGTCAGCTTTCCATATTGATAACCTTTTTAACTCCTGTAATCTTAAAGTTCAATGCTTAACACTTTCTCTTCAGCTACGATGAATTATTGCTTGCATTTGCTGTTTTTATTTGAGAGATAAATTTAAAAGTGGCATTTTTATAATCAAACAAAACTGTCTGTGATTTCTATTCTCTACACAGTAATATCTTGTTTTATTACATGCTGGCTTTTTATTGAGCTCTGGTCTCTTATTCTGGTAGGGCATTGTTAGAGGGTCTTTTTTTAATTATTATTTTTGGCAGTTAAGGGATCTTCTATGTTGTCAGGTATTTTGGTTTCAAGTACATTGTATTAGAAGAGACATTTCAATCAATTTTCTCAGGCAGAAAACTTAAACATAAGCTCAAAGCATTTGTCAGGGTCCCAGTTTGTTCTGTAAGAGCTAAGAAAATCATCTCCCATGTTTTATTGTGTTTGTATGTTATTTCATACAAATGAATGTATGTTATTTCAAACCCAAAGTCTTTTTAAAAAGAGGAGAAAATGTAGTTTTTCACTATCATACTTTTTAAATTGGCCTCATCTGGAATGTATTAACTTCAAAATGTGTGATTGTCTATTAAATTTGATAGTGTATGTTTAGCAGTTACATAAATGATTATTGAGATCTTGGTTGTTTTGACATAGCAGGCTGACTAAACATTATGACTTTGTTCTTCCCGTGCCTCATTTTGGCTTAATTTTTTTATATTAGTTTGCTAAAAAAACAATGAACCACTACTGAATGGTATAGAAGTTGTATCTTACCATTCAAAAATCCAGAAGTTTTGGGTCCAAGTATCAGAAGGGCTGGTTCCTCTCTGTGCTGGGCCTGTTCTTTTCCTCTCTCTGTGGTAAAGGAATGGCTATCTCTACCCATCTACCTCCCTGCTGCTTGCATTCCTGGCCTCTCTAACGTAGGATGGTTGTCTTCTCCCTCCCTCATGTCTCTTTACCTGGTCCTTCCTCTATGTGAATCTTTCTCTGTCCAAATTCCCCTTATAAAAGGACACCAGGGCTCCTGGATGTAGACATAATGATTCTGCTTGAAATCGAGGTAAAGAAGGGTAAATAAATGTTGGGTGGAAGAAACATTCTAGATCAAGATTTATGTTTCTGTTATATTATAAACCTAGTTTTCAAATCAAAATACAGTAAGTGAATTTGAGGGCAAGTAAGGAGGTTTGCAGGTAATCCCTTGTGCCACACAAGCAAATATGCACTGGATGGTGACTTTAAGTCCCTGTTTTATCATTGATAGCAAAACCTGACCACTCTTACCTCTCCTACCTTCATACTGAGAATTACAAACTATGCCACTTCTCAGGATTATTCCAGCAACTCTTGCTAATTCGCAGTTCTTTATTTTCTGGAAAACACGGTTGATACCATTTCCTTTACCAATTCATTATTTTATTTAATTTTGTTTAATTCTTGAATATGTCCTGTTTTTCAAATCTGGATTTACTTTATTTATTTTTTTCTTTTTAGCAAAAGAAGACAATGATGACCCTGAATATAAATCGTTACAGGAAAATGAATACGAGACAAAATTACCAGATCAACCTTTTTTATTCTATATTTTATGGAATATCTAATATCTGTTTGGCAGTAACTTATTCTTACACATGAATTCCTGACACTTTCGATTCCTCAGACTTATTAATCAGTGCAGTCAGCATCAGGCCAATTTTATGAGACTTACCAGTCATCAAAAATTTATTATCAGATAAATCAAAGAAACAACGAGCATCTTAATAGGGTAGAGAAAGAGGCATGCAAAGGATCATTTAAGGCTGTGCTTTCTGTCAGTTGTGTGTGATATTTACAGCTAATATCCTAGAACTCACTCATAATTCCATGCAAATAGCCAGCAGTGTGACTTATCTTCTCAGCTAAATCCTTTTCGTGTTTCCTACAATAGAATATTGTGTTTGGGTTAACAGTAAAAGTTAGAATGCTAACTACTCAGGTAGAAGAATGTACTACTTTCCAGTGTTGAGTATATAGCATGTCTGTTGAAACACAGTCTGCATTTTCTTTTTTTTTTTTTTTGTCGGTCGTGGGGCTTGAACTCTGGGCCTGGGCGCTGTCCCTCAGCTCTTCAGCTCAAGGCGAGCGCTCTACCACTTGAGCTACAGC
>NW_012267240.1:14668491-14784257 GCF_000151885.1 Dipodomys ordii
GCTCTACCACTTGAGCTACAGCGCCACTTCTGGTTTTCTAGTGGTTTATTGGAGATAGGAGTCTCACGGTCTTTCCTGCCTGGGCTGGCTTTGAACCGCGATCCTCAGATCTCAGCCTCCTGAGTAGCTAGGATTACAGGCGTGAGCCACCAGCGCCCGGCCACAGTCTGCATTTTCTTCTGAATTTCCTTACCTTTTCCAACCAAAGTTAAGAATGATAGAGTTGGGCCCTGCCCTTAGGGTGACTGGCTGACCTTGAGCTCTTCAGAAAGGCAAAGGTAGGCGTGTCTGTCCTTCCTGTGTGTCTTCACACAGGTGCATGTCTACTGTATTCTTAGCCATATCTAGACATTCTTTGGAAGGTTTAATGAAAGACTTGCATCTGGACTGTGCCAGATGAGCTATTTGGAAAGAGTTGTCTACGTCTGCTTAGCTTTGTCCTGCAGGTGTTGGTGCTTCACTATCTTCTGGGACAGAAGAACCATGGCAGTGAGCCACCCTGGTATATCAGCCAGCCTTCCTCAGAGCCACTGGGAACAAACCCAAGGTGGCAAGGTTGAGTTACACCACATCACAGCTACTGCCTTTCCTCCTCAGTTCTTTGTGAGTGATGCCTTCTGCACGTAGGTCTTCCTTCTTTCCATTTTTGTCTATAGCATGCCCAGCTACTTCCATGTCTTAGCTGCCCCAGAGACCTGACTGCCCTTCACTCTAGGTCCCTCTTGTCATTTCTTCAGGGCCTTTCCTTTCCTGAGTAGCAGTTTTATTGATGACGATGATAATAGCTATTATTACTACTTGAGTATTTACCAGGTGCCAGATTATTTACACTGTATATACTATTTATCAATATATCACTCAGCATTTGTGTGAATAGTATCCATATTTTGGAGATTGAGATTTTTTTTTCTTCTCCTTAAGAGATTGAAATCTTGCTGATAAGAAGACTCATCATGTCCTCATGACCGGATATAGTACATAGGTGCTGTCAACATCTTCTATATGAGAACTCATACAAAGGCACTCCTGACAGGTTGTTCTAACATGGAAAATAAAACTCCTGTGTGTTCTGGGATACACTATATGGTTCTTTGTTACACTGGTAGATAAGAAAGAATATCTGAAATATTAAAATGTATTCTCAATATGTAATATTAAGTGAGAGTTAGGTCTTCTCAGACTTTGATTGTTTGTATAGACCTCTTCTTTTTCCCAAGCTACTCACCCAGTGCCAATGAAACCCTTCCTGAACAAATAAGTGAGATAATGTTTGAAAGTGAAGCCTTCCTCTGCACCAATCTGAGGGCCCATGGCTCATTTGTCAGACATTGCCCATCGAGGGGTGTGTGTGGAGTATTTCTGATGGCTATCTCTAGGGGGAAAAAAAGCCAGATGGCCAGAAGTAGAAGGGGAGAACATGTTTACTCTTAAACTTTGGTACCTACTGGATGCTCCATTTCAAATATATATTCCCTATTTAAAACATTACTTTAGAGCTAAGGGTGATGCTTAGTGATCGAGGATGAATTTAAACATATGTGAGACCCTAGATTTAAGTCCTAAGAAGGAAGGGAAGGGTAAGGGGGAAAAAAGGAAAGGAAAAAAGAAAGGGGGAAGAAAAAGGGGAGGGAAGAAAAAGGGAAAGAGGAAGGGAAAGAGAAAGGGGAAGGGAAAGGGAGGATCAATTAAAAAAATATAATGACGAGGTGAGATATCTTTACTATTGGCTTTTTTTTTTTTTTTGGGTCCGGTCGTGGGGCCTGAACTCTGGGCCTGGGTGCTGTCCCTCAGCTCTTCAACTCAAGGCTAGCGCTCTACCACTTGAACCACAGTGCCACTTCCGGCTTTTTTTCTGCTTATGTGGTGCTGAGGAATCGAACCCAGGGCCTCATGCATACAAAGCAAGCACTCTACCACTGAGCCACCTTCCCAGCCCCTTCTATTGGCTTTTGATGGCTGTACAGCCCCTTCTACCTGTTTGCCTGTCCTGAGTGGAGTTGCAGCCCGCCCACTCTCTCTTTGCTCAGGTACTCCATTGTATCTTGGGTCTTGAAAAGAGATGTTTTGGATGAGAGCTTGAAAGGCTTCTCAGTGCAATGACTGTTCTCTTTCTTGGCTGAAGCATGATTCTTTTCCTTATTTTTTTTTGATGGTACTTTGTTGCTTTACTTATTTCTCAGATAATGTCAGGGTTTCTTTGCCCTGGTCAGCCTCAGACCATCATTCTCCTACCTATACCTCACATGTAGGTGGATCTCAGAAGTGCTTGTGTTTGTAATTGTGTGTGTATGAGAGAGACAGAGACAGAGACGGAGACGGAGAGAGAGAGAGAGAGAGAGAGAGAGAGAGAGAGAGAGAGAGAGTCAGAGTCCTAGGGCTTGAATTCAGGTATAAGACATTGTCCTTGAGCTTCTCTTGCTCAAGGTTAGTGCCCTACCATTTGAGCCATAGCTCTACTTCTGGCTTTTTGGTAGTATATTAGATAGAGATAGAAGTCTCACAGACTTTCCTGCCTGGGCTGGATTTGAACTTCAATCCTCTGATCTTAGCCTCCTAAGCTAGGACTATAGGTGTAAACCACAAGCTCCCAGTTGAAGCCCTTGTTTTTACGATTAGGTTTACTAACTTATTAGATTTAGAACTGGCCTTTGTACCACAATCCTCCTGTCTCTCCCTCCTTGGGTTACAGGTATGTGCCAACACGCCTGACCAGAACTATGGAATCTTACATCATTTCTAACACCCATCAGATAACATTAAGCTTGCCTACATCCTTGGAAGAATTTGTAGCAATCTGTCACTCCTTCGGAATCCAATATGAAAAAAAAGAGAAGAATAATGAAAAAACAAGAAAATAGATTTTTTTTTAATTATTGGTGTCTTCTCACCCTAAGATTTTCAGTGATAGGGTGTTGTGTGTGTGTGTGTGTGTGTGTGTGTGTGTGTTTGAAAGGGCACCAGAGTTTAAAATTTAAAAATAGGCATCTTAGAACAATGGATTAGGTATTAGAGGATAGGATTGGTCTGCAGATTCCAATATATATATATATATATATATATATATATATATATATATATATATATATATATATAAAAGATAAGAATTCTTTTGTGTTTGGTTTCTTTTCTCTTGTTTAATTGTGGGGGGAGTGCTGTAAGATAAGATGACGTGTGTGTTTTAGACTGTTTTTGTGAGATTATGAGCATTTTTAATCTGTTCTTGTGCATTCTTGATGGAAACCGCGTGAGTGGTGATCTTTTAATAGCATATGTCTTGCAAGTAGCAAATTTATTTTGGTACTAAATTCTAGATAATTTCTGAGGAATGTAAAATTTGTAGATACAAGTTTTGTTTGGTAATACTTAGAAGCTTGGTACTGTATTTTTGAAGTTTTCTGGAGGCAGCTTCTGCTTTGTTTTGTTCAAAGTTTAATTAACATGACAGGGCAATGAGAAAAATGCTAGCCATAAAGTAAAAATATCCTCTATAAATTTTGTAGTGGAACACAGGAAAGAAAGGATTGCAAATGGGTAAATGTGTTGTTCTGTGAAGCCTCCATGTGAATGGATTGTCCAAGGTGACTTTGCTTTTATTGCAGTTGAAATACTTAGAATCTTATGCAACTTCGGCTAGGACAATTCAGAGCATGTATTATGAAATTACCTATTCCTAACCCCACTCTTCCGTGTCTCTCTATGTACTAATGTGTGACGAGATTGATCCCCGTTAACTAAGGAGAGATGATTGACATTTGTTGACTCTCTGCTATGTTCCAGACCCTGGTGGGTTCTTTATAGGTTTTGTCTCCTACAGGTGCAAGACTCCTGAGGGGTATATGTATAGCATCTCTGCTTTTAGGTGGGAAAAAGAAGAGTTACAGCATATGTAAAAGTGACTCATAGATTAGCCTAGGGATAGCACCAGAACTCAAACTTAGCTGTACTGTCTCTCATTCTCCAAGCTTTTAAGTAATATCTAGGAAGAAAACAAGGAAGTGCCAGGTGCATGCCTACATTCTCTTCGGGTTTTGATGGAAAATATCTCCCAGAAAGGCTCAGCTGTTATTAGATTGCTGGCTGGCTTTGTGATGGACTTTCAGGAAGTGATTGAATCACCAGGATTCTTATGTTATCCATAGTCTAATTATTGATGGCTTTATGACATGACCATCCTTGGGAAGTGGTAGACATGTTCACAGTGGGGTCTTGTTGGAGGAGGTAGGTGATTGAGCTTGTATCTGTAGGGGTTGTGTCTCTTGTCCTACTTGCTCTTCTCCATCTTTCCCTCCACTTTCTAACTGCCATGAGGTGAGCATCTCTTCCATGCCATGCTCTGCCACTATGACATTCTGCTTTCCCACAGCCCCACAGTCATGGAGAGTGAACCAGGGGCCCAAATGAGTCTTTTTTCCTGTTCATTGATTTTTCTCAGGTATTTTGTCATGACCACCAAAATTCTCACTCAGATCCTCACAGAAAGTTAGTGCATAGCGTTTAAGGGTAAGTACGTGACCATTTGACTTTTCTAGTTCTTGAGTTGGACTCAGCCTCCTGCAAGGTGACTTGCTTCTGCTAGGGTGGAAGACAAATACATGTCCAGGGATCCCTATCTGTACCCCTGCTGCCTTTTCTTCAGTCCCTAAAAACCTGCTTCCTTCAATTCACTCTGACTCTGACTTAACAACCTCATATAGTTTTGGTACAATACATAGTGCAAGCCATTTTCTAACCAACTCCACCCTCTGGCTCAATGTGTAGTCTTCACGGTTCTATTGTTGAGTTGGATGTCAGTCAGTTAATACAAATTGAAAGGGCTTGACCTTTCTCAGGCAGGCTTTAGGTTAGTTCTGTTTTATATTGCTGAACGAACTCATGGCCTTTCACAGCTCATCCTGTACATCCTGTAACTGACGGAAGTTGGATGGGCTTACAGTAGAGGAAACCTGTTAAGTCCCCTCTCAAGATCTCCCCTCCATCTTTTCCTGTTTTCTTATTAGCCATAGACCTAGGCTTTAATTCTCTTGACTCAACAAAGAATTAATTCCTCTCTCAAGAGCTCTTCTTTAAACTTCCTCCAAGTTTTATACTAAAAAAAAAATGTGGGTCACTGGATAAAAGAAATTGAACATCATTCGATTTAGAGACAGTTAACAGCCATGTAGGAGAACATGCCTTGGCGACCTTTCTGAGATCTTGTCTGATGCCTCTTCATTCTCCTGGGCACTAATATTTGTCTTCTAACACAAAGAGCTTTACTTTAGTTTAATTCCTGAGTGGCCTTTGCTTGTCTATCACTTCATTCAGCTTTCTGTCCAGACAGCATCTCAATAAAGGCTCTTTATGTCAATCAATCTCAACTGGACCACACAGCCCACCAACCACTGCTATTCTGAGTTTTACTGTCCTCTTATTATAGAATGGAGGCTCCCCCAACCTCAGGGACTTCGTTTAGTACCCTCTCTACCTCCACTCACTTTGGACAATACCTGGTACCTAGTAGGTTCCCGGAGTATTTGATGAATACAAAACTGTTGTTCTTTCAATGCTACATTGTAGCCTGCAGTTTTGACATTTCCGATAGAGGAAAAAGAAAATTTTGAAAACACTTCCACTGTGCATATCCCACACATTTTTAGTGTTTCCCTTTCTCTTTGTGTGTCGGAGTTGCATAGATTTCACAATACGATCTTCTGATGTCCAAGGCTGCAGCCTCTCCTAGCCAGCTATTTCCCATCAAATCTAGTAACTGATATACAAACACACACACACACACACACACACACACACACACACAAACACACACACACACACTTCAAAGAAACTCCCTCATATAGAATTCTAAAGGGTAATATCAGGGGACAAACAAAAAAGAACAGGAGCTGTAAAAAAGAATATTTGACCTGGCCTCATGCTATTGGCCTTTGGTTTGGATTTGGCTTTGAATCAGCCAGACATCCACCTCTGGACAGAAGCTGCTGTGTGGGATCTGGGTATTGACTTCTTCCGATGTAGCTTTGTCTTCCATCACGATGGTACGGAAGAACCTATAAAACATGAATTGACAGGCTTTGAAATATAGTAACTGCTACAAAAATCAACAAGAGACAAGGGAGGGAAGGCAGTTCTTCCCAGCCCTTCAAATAAATATGTGTGTACTTTGTTTGGCAAGTCAGAAAATTTTCTTAGAGCTTTACATTGTACCTGAGAACAGAAATGGGAAAGGGTACAAGAAACTTAGCTGTCACTCAGGCAGGAGCCAGAGGCCTCCTGAGCAAACTTATTCAGAAGGAGCCTGATCTTACCTCAGGTTAGTACTCATCATCCCCAACCTCTGCTATCTGCCATACAGTCTGACTTGTTGAACCCAGAGATACCCAACAACAATGAGGAGTTATAATGTGCTTCTGTATGGTGAATCTACACACAAAAGATTCCTGCAATGCCTTGTTTCTGTATTTGAATTTGATGTCACATTTTCCCACAGGTTGGATTAATTTTCTATATTACTGGGAAATTTCCTAATTAAATTTTCATTGTTAATTAAATGTTGAGGGGGAGGAAGAGATGGCATTTTATATTTACGCTAAGATGTGAGAATAGTGTGAGTTAGTTTTAATTGGGAAGGAGGGATGGGGGGAGAGACAGAAGGAGGAAAAGTGGGATGAAAGAAGGAAGGGGGGAAGAAAGGAAGGAATAAAGGAAGGAAGCGAAGATTGCTTAATTAATTTAGCTACGCTGTTGTCCTTAGGCCAGAATTCCTGCTTTTTTGTTTTGTTTGTTTTTGTTTTTGTCAGTCGTGGGGCCAGAACTCTGGCCTTTGGCGCTGTCCCTCAGCTCTTCAGCTCAAGGTGAATGCTCTACCACTTGAGCCAGTGCCACTTCCAGCCTTTTCTGCTTATGTGGTGCAGAGGAATCAAACCCAGGGCCTCATGCATGCAAGGCAAGTGCTCTATCACTGAGCCACCTTCCCAGTCCCAGAATGCCTGCTTTTGAACATGAGTGTGTGAGTCTGGATTGATGCTCATGCCTCTAATTCTAGCAACTCAGGAAGTAGCTATGGGAGGACTAGAGGCTAAGATGAACCTGAGCAAAAGCTTAAGACTATCTGAAAAAAAGAAACTAAGAAAGAATAAAGAACTGGATGTATGGCTCAAGTGGTAGAGTGCTTATCTAGCAAACATGACACCCTGAGTTCTCACACACATGGGTAACTGCGGGAATAAAGAAGGAAAGGGAGGGAGGGAAGAAGAGGGAAATCACTGTGGCTGCCTGCTTCCTTAATGCAGGAAAACCAGTGGTTTTGGTCAGAGCTTAGCAATGGTCAGAACTGTGGTTCCATTCACCCCACTTCTGAGCCTTCCTAGGTTCCAGAGGGAGATACTTTTGCCAGAACTTTTGAACTCTGGAAAGACATTTTTGTGGGGCCAAGTAGTTGATGTATACACTCAGAGAAGATGTACATTGGTTGTGAAGTATCTTGAAACTACTGGGAACAAGCAGACTTAGCCATATCGAGCCAGTTGGCTTTGGAGGTAGTTTCCTTGGTTAAAAACCCATTTTACCTTTTGTTCTCCTTTTGTTTGTCATCTTTATTCAGGAACATTTGTCCTATAAGAAAACCACATGTTTAAGGTATACAATTTAATGTGTTTTATTTGTTTCCAAATCAGGAATGAATCCATTCATGATCCTAATTGTGAACATATTTATCATCCCCAGAGCTTATTTCTTCCTCCCAGATAAACCATATTCCTACCTCTTTCCTTGTGTGCCCCCAAGTTAATCACTGGCCAACTTTAGTTGATTTAATGAACTTTATTTGGTTATGGCACATTAATTTATATTTTATAAAATATGGATATATATTTTTTTCACCAAACTATGTCTCTTAAGCTGAGCACCAGTGACTCATGCCTATATTCTAGATACTCAGGAGGCTGAGATCTGAGGATCAAGGTTCAAAGCCAACCCAGGCAGTAAAGTCTGTAAGACTCTTATCTCAAATTAATCACAGAAAAAAACAAACAAACCAGGAAGTGGGGCTGTGGCTCAAGTGGTAGAGTGCTAGTCTTAAGCAAAAGAAGCTCAGGGATATGCCCAAACCCTGAGTCCAAGCACCAGAGCTGGCACACACAACACACACACACACACACACACACACACACACACACACACACACACAAATTCAAATGATCTAAAAGGAACTAGGTTAGTTAATTAGTTAAGTAAGTTCACATCAGATTTTGTTCACAAGATCTTTTCAAATATAATGACCTGTGCCTGAAACATGTCTCCTACCCATATTGAAAAGCACCCTTGCCCCAATGCCTGGTTAATTCCCACTGTCCTGCTTGCTTTGGTCACTTGTCAGTTTTTCTGAGAAGCTTAGTGTGACCACTCTTTATCCAGGTCAAATAATTGTAGAAACAGGGAGCCATCCCATAGCTTATTGTGTAACCATCGCAACTCTGTGATGTCAGTCAGAGAAGAAGAAACTGAGATACAGGGAAATCAACTCACTTGTCTGGAGTTAGAATGAATGTGTGGTTGAGTATGCACAGTTCAAATCCATGCATTTTTACTGCACACCACAAATTCGCTTCCCATCTACCAGTGATCTTTTATTAGGTTACCTGCACCTCTTTTAGCACCCAAGTAAGTTGATACTTGTGTTGTTATTTGATTTCATATGTTTTTTTTTCCTACTAGATTATACCCTGAACTATCTGTGAGGGCTCAGATCACACATCTTTTTATTCTCTGTATTTGCTTAACTACCCAATGCCTGATATCTAAGAGGTTCATTAAATTTATTATTTCATGTGGAAAAGAGAGGTCAGAATGGCATATTCTTCAAGTACTGTTTGTTCTCATGTTGCATTATAGTCCTGATTGCCTCATTTGAGGAATTAGGTGTGAAAACATACATAAAGCACCACCTAGTTCCCATCACATGATTAGTAACTGGGGGTGTGGGGGGTGTGGTTAGAGTGGATATAATTAGAAGTAATTTAGCTTAAGACCATATTCTGCAATCTGAGCACAAGTGTTTTTGAGGCTCTTAACTTGTATGACCTACTCTTCTGTGTTACCTGTCATAAAGACAATTAGAAAAACAAGTCTTAGAAAATGTCTTGCATTCTGGAGTTCAGTTCAGATGGCAGCTAATTCCTTTAGGTTTCCTCCTTAACATCAAGATGGACCCAGAGTTTGAAGGGTCTAAGGCTAGTTAGGGAGCTACAGCACCTCAAGCATGGCCATGTATTCTAATCAATACATTATTTCTGGGGAGAGCTGTTTTGTCCTTATTCAGTTAAACAGAGTTACAGCAGGCTATGGTGTTTTGTTTTGTTTTGTTTTTTAACTTTTCTTTGTGTTCTGTGTCTTCCTTTATGTGTTTTGAGTGATGCTATCATGGTATACTATTTTTGTAATGATACTTTGTTTTGTTGGTCGTGGAGCTTGAACTGAGGGCCTGGGTGCTATCATGGCTAATGTTCTACCACTTGAGCCACTGTGCCATTTCTGGTTTTCTGGTGCTTAATTGGAGATAAAGGTCTCATGGACTTTCCTGCCCAGGCTGGCTTTTGAACCACCATCCTCAAATCTCAGCCACCTAAGTAGTAGGGTTACAAGCGTGAGCCACCAGCACCCAGCTCTAATGATGCTCTTAAAGTTTGTTTGTCTGTGTTTTCTCTGGTGCAGAGATATATTTGACAAGGACCTAACTGTAGAATAAAATAAAAATTGTGTTTAAAACAGTCATAGATAAAATGGTAAGAAGGTCAAAATTACTATTTAAAAACATGAAACAAAAAATAGGAATGCATGAGTCAAAAATAGTAGTATTTGTGAAAATGACAATTACTTATTTAATTCCAAGGACACATTATAGTTAAAAATATATTTCACATTCACACTGACTAGCTATTTTATGTGGCAGAATACCATCTTTGCATATTTATTAAAATTATTCATAACTGCATAGCTGCCTGGATGAACTGTTGAGTTCATGTTCCTTGATCCAGTATATTATCCTATCCATATTATCATGGCACAGTACTAGAAATCTGTCTAAATTTTAGAGTGATCCTTGTAACATTTTCAGTTTCAGCATCTCCTAAATACATCATTTCCATTTTGTCTAATTCAAAAGTAGGAATGGGAGGAATTGCTGCTATGAGGAAAAATTGCAGTTCTTTTTCTTTAAAGAATAAACTTTACACAAACCTATTTGTTAAAGATGAACCGTTCTGATAATACGATTAGTATTTAGCTGTATAACATTTCTCTTCTCCAAAAATTTTGGCAAGGGGTAATTTCTTTGCTGAGGAAGAATTAAAAAGTAGATACTCAGGATCTTTGTGTGGTTTTGTCATGAAGATGTGTGTTTGCTTTGGATATTTTTTTTTGGTACTGTCGGGTTTTCAGGGTTGCTGTGGTCTGTCTACAGAGCAGTAGAGCAGGTATGTTGTGTCCTGGAGCTGGAGTGCCCTGAGTTTGGGTTTTGATGTTCCACTCACTATTTCTCGTAATACAACTTTGTGAGCACTCTATCTCATTTGTGAAACTGAATGAAAATAAAGTCTACCTCATATGGCAGTCAGGGAGACCGATGTAAAATAATGTGGACAGCTCACTTAGAACGGGAGTTGGGAACATAGAAATCATTCAATCAATACTAATTTCTTTAAGAAATAATAATAATTGATAATAATAACAATAGTTTATCATGGGATATCACAGGCAGGTATGGGTGAGAGATTTAGCAAGAATACATATTGTAAAAAGGTTGAGTGTGATGGCTCATGCATATAATCCCAGCTACCCAGGAGGCAGTGATGGTGGGGGAGGGGGGTATTGAGGTTCAAGGGCAGCCCAGGCACAAAGTTAATGAGACTCCATCTTAACAAATAAGCCAGGCATGGTACCTCTGAGCCTGTAAAGGAAGCGTAGGTAGGATTGTGGTCTGAGGTTGGCTTCTGGTAAAAACATAAAACCCTATTCAAAAAAAAAGTAAAGAAAAAACAAAACAGGAGAATATATAGTAAATAGACTCTTGTCTCCAATATATATCTCTTTACTCATGAAGAAAAAACACTAAATAAGATATGTCCACCATAATATTGATTTTAATGCAGTAGCATTCACAAAGTCTCATCTAAGTTCTTTCATAGTCTCTCCTTGAAGAGGGGCGGAAAGGGTGGCTTCCAGAAGATAAATGACCTCCACAGGCCTACCAAGGTGAGACAGAGACCAACCAGCTCCACTGGTCCAAAGTTTAATGCTCAGTCTATTTTAAAATCCTAGCTGGGGACATGGTTGGAGTGGTAGAGCACCTAGCAAGTGCAAGGTCCAAAAATTAAAACCAAAGAAAAACTCCAGCCTAACTGGTCAAAGAGAAGCAGGCCTGGAAAGTCTAGAGAATGGTGATTGTTTTAGGAGCTAAGAAGCCTGTGATGTCTTGGCCTATGTGTGACACATCCGTTTTTCTTTTCCTTAGGTCCTAGTGTTCATTAACCCTCTAGGAAGAGCTTCCCATACATCTAAGAGTCATGCGGAAAATGACTGTCCCAGAGCTTGGCCACTCATTCTGGTTTGAGCGGTTGTGTCTGAGGGTCCTTGGGCTGGCAGCAGTGGTTGTGGCTAGGAGAACAGAAAAGGAAATTTCCTGGAGACCTCACAAACTCTGAAAATTAAAATGAAGCCTTTCTGCCTTGCAAACCAGAGTCATGTGTGAAAGGAGATGCATTTGATGCTTCTGAGCTGTATATTTTAGTGGGTTCTATAAAATTCTCCATAAAGGAAAGGTCAGTGTTTGGTACCATAAATAGTGTTCATGGAGATATATTTAACCCCAGTCTCTTTTGTGATTTCCCGGAGTGTGGAGTCATTGAACTGCTCTTCTTTGAAAGTGTCCCTCTACCAATCACCTCCAAAGAGAAAGACCCCACTGTTACCTGGCTTACCACTCTGGTTCTTAGAGACACTAAATGTGCCTGGCTTTGGGGCCAGCCTACAGCCAAAGGGGAACCCGGAACAGGTGATCTCATCTCTTTTAACAGCATGGAATTAGGAAGCTGTCCTGCGGTCTGGGCTGCAGCTTTGTGTTGCAGGTTAAAGTGAATAGATTGTCGTCACACTGTTGAATGGAGGATTCAGGGTGAAGTCTTCTTCTGTACTTGCATGGCATCCTGTGGGCCAGTTAAGAAAGACTAGCAGTGACCTTTGCCTACTGACGACACAGGTAGTTGTTCTGCCTGGCAGGTGGGTATTTATGTGACCTCCCTGGCTATCTGCCTGGCCTCCCAGCTCACACAGCCTCCTGTACCGTACAATGGAGAGGTAAATGAATGGTCCTGGGCTTATTCCCCAGAGTGGGTTGGAGGCTTAATTGAAGGATATTTTTAACCCATTTATCAAAAGGATTAGGAAGAAATGTTCAAAGAGTCTTGATGCACCTCTTCCAGTGGAAGCAAATGAGCAAATTATAGCCTTTAATAGTAACCCTTCTTGATTCTTCCAATCCCTTCATCTTTCCAGTATAAAGTACTTCTCTCTTCCATTGGAAGGCATGAAAGAGCGAACAAGCCAGAGAGAGCATCACGAATAATTCCTCCCCCTGGCGTGCGTGAACGTAGAGTGCTCCTTGTTTGGAACAGAAAGACTTTGAATGGACTGTCCTGAATAAATTTTTTCAGAACACCACTAAGCATGTCTGCCAGGCTGCCATAGCACAGACAGATCTGGTTGGAGGATATTTAGAGGTGTTCAGGCATCACGAAGTGAAAGCAATAGTCTGAGGCATGAATAGGCTTTTCTTCATGTCATTATTTCTGGCTCCTTCCTGGTTTTATTCTGAACAAACATACTCTCACTCTTTCAAACTTAGAGCAGTTTGTTATTTTTTTTTGAGGGATAACTGTGAGATTTCTCTCTCCCAAATTATTATCACCACAGCCAACTTTCTTCCTTAGTCATGGATTATAGTTAAATTTAATCTTATCTCTAACTGCACAGAGTAGTTAATGTCATCCTGTGCCCGATCTCTTAAGTTATTTTGCCTTTTAATTTTGAAATG
The DNA here is from genome assembly GCF_000151885.1 of Dipodomys ordii. NCBI lineage: Eukaryota > Metazoa > Chordata > Mammalia > Rodentia > Heteromyidae > Dipodomys > Dipodomys ordii. The sequence goes on from NW_012267240.1 coordinate 14,681,573, forward strand.
GCAGGAAAAGCAAGGAACTCAACTTTTTCTTTAATTAAAATAAGTCTGTATGAATTAGCATGGGAATGATCAGAGACTATCTCACTGATTGAAGTTTGGAAGCTTTTGTGGTTTAAACAGAAATAGAGTTTCAACAGTATTTTCATCTATTTATTCTCCTTTCCTATGATTATGAGGTTTATAAAAACATGTATTTCAAGTACCAAGAATATACTTCTAAAATTACAACTAAAATTTGCCAAAATTAAGACAGCCTACAGTCTGTCAAGGGTTAGGTTTGGCCAGAAAGTGTGTATTAAAAAAATCAAAGCATAATTGTATTACAGAAATGAAAATTGGCAAGTCCTTGTAGGACTGATAAGAAACTGAATTTATCTGCCTATGGAGAACACAAGGTAATTTCTCTTTTAGGTATGTAGCAGTAATTTATGATGTCTCAACTAAATAAATACAGGTTTCCATGGAGTTCTAATTAATCAGAAATTCCCCAGTGTTACTCAAAGAGACAGGCTGCTTATATACAGCTTGGGAATAGAGGGTGAAATGATGTGTGAAGATTCTCCGATGTATACTTGTGAAGATACCAGTGACTATATAACAATATATTGGGTTATATCACTTGACTGAGTGCTGCAAAACAGTGTAAATGCTGGTTTAAAAGTCATAATGTATATGAAGATTATGGTTCGGAGTCTCTCTGCCTTTTGGTGTGGGCACCTAAACTTACCCATTTCTGAAAGGCACCCGCAGAAAGGGAAAAGTGTTAACTTTGTAAATATGTGGACAGAGCAAACAACAGAAACATACAAGTGGTAGTTTTTGGGAACCTGATTGTCTGAAAGCCTTCTAGCCACAGTGCATGACCAGAGTAGCTGTGCAATGAATGAGAGAGAGAAACTCTGTACATGGGATACTGCCCTGTCAAAGACTGAGGGAAATTTTCAAAGGCCCAAAGACTTTGTGGTAATTGGAAGCCAAAGACATGTAGTAAAGGACACCAGGAAGAAAAAAAAATACCCAATTAAGAAACTTACTTCTTGATTGTTATGGGGACAATAGGGCATGGATAGGCCTGGTGCCGGAGTAGATTTGAAGGGCCAGACATAAAACAGCCTCTCATTCAAAGGTGCTCTGTCTACCCTTAGCAGAAGAGCTAATTACAACCAACTCATCATAAATAAGACAGCAGGAAAAGTACTAACGTAACTATTGGCACTGACCAGCTTGTTTGGGTGGGCTGGGGTATAAATTTGTGCTGCTGCAGATTCATGAAACCCTGATGACAAAAATGTAGGCAACTCATTTCCAGATGGAGGGAACCTCTTGGTACCTGGTAGAGATGAGCAGAACTCCTCTTGAGGAGTTGGGGAAGAGGGTGCCTACACAATTCAGTGCCTTCAGAATTCCTACAGATTCCCCTGATAGGAGTTGACTGGGAAAAGATGTCAAAAACCAAGGCAAACAGAGAATAACGTGAGCCGTATATAAGCAAGATTCAGCAGAAACAGTGAACAACACTTGCTTCTGACCTAAGGACACTGGACATAGCAAAGTGCATGCAACATTTATATATAAAAAAAAAAAACCCTGAGCAAATAAGAGAACATTAACATTGACCAGGAAGCATATTCACAAAACTTTTATTACATAACTGTTGCAATTTATTACTGATATCTTGATCATTTTTGCCTAGCTAACAAATTAAACTGTGTCCTAGTTAGGTACACATTAATAGGAGAAAAAAAAACCCATTGATAATGCTTTGGGACTATCCAAGGTTTGAAGAATCCTCTAGGGACCTTGGAAAAAGGGGGACTACTATATTTTTAAAAATTGAATGAAGCATTTATTCAATGACAGTATATTTCATTTATTCAGTGAGAGTTGAACCAAACAAGAGTGGCTGATATATAGGATAAATGATAACATGTATTACTGATCACGACACTACGAAATAAAACTATAATTGTGGTTGTTTTGCATTTACTGGGCTGGCAAAATGAAAGTCTGGAACAATACCATTCACGAACAAGAATATAAGCTCCCCAAACTTACATTCTCTTAAGAGACCCAGGAAAATCAGTACAGTTTTTGTAGGTGAAACATAAAGAGAAGGTAATTTAACAAAAAATATGCATTTTAAACATTGTTTTTAAGCTAAATCATTCTCTGGTAAAATCCTGACTATTAGGATAGGCCTTTCTTTACCTGTTTGCAGGAGAAAGAATGGCCAGAGAGGAAATCATCCATAGCACACCATATTCTCTACCAGCTTTATTTCTTAAGCTTAGATCATTCGAAAGAGAAGTCTAAGGAATTCTGGCAAACAAAATGCAATCATAGCATGTGTGCTTTGGTGTAGTAGTTTGCTAATACTATAACAGATACCTGAGACAAGCACCTTACATAGAGAAAAGGCTTCTTTTGGCTCACCACTGTGGAGGATTCAATCCTTTATCAGTTGTCACAACAGGCTTTTCAGGCTGTATCAAGCGCTACAGCATGACAGAAGCACTTAGTGGAACAAAACTGCTCTCCTCAGGGCCACAGAGCAAAAAAGGAAACTGAGGAAAGGGGTCAGGATCCCACTCTGAACTTCAACCCTCCCCTCCCCCTCCACCTGCCTTCCTCCTGCTGGGCCCCATTATTTCCCAGGGGCGCCTCAAGTTGAGCACCAAGCCTGTAGGGGCTGTCATCCAAAACATAGGGGGGAAAACAAAAAGCAGTGAAAGCACTGCAATTTCTTACTTTACAAAGGGAAGAAAGATTATGCCCCCAAACTCAATGACCTACTAGCAGAATCTCTACGAGGTTCAATTACACTTTGTCACGGAACAGTGAGGAAGGATCTCAGCTAGATCCTGAATGCAGAGCTGTCTGGAGAGAGGGACACTACCAAAGGAAACTATCATTATAGTTGTTTTGCATTTACCAGGCTGGCAAAATGAATGTTTGGAACAACGTCACTTGTAAACAAGAGTCTGAGCTACCGAACCTTATGTTCTCTTCATGAGCATACCATTACCTGTGAGACAATTGCAGAGGATTATAGGAAGAACATTATTATAAGGGAATATTACTATTATTTTTTTTGGTCAGTTGTGAACTCTGGGCCTGAGTGCTGTCTCTGAGTCTTCAGCTAAAGACCAGTGCTCTACCACTTGAACCACAGCGCCACTTCTGGTTTTCTGGTGATTAACTGAAGATAAGAGTCTCACAGACGTTCCTGCCTGGGCTGGCTTTGAACCGTGATCCTCAGATCTCAGCCTACTGAGTAGTTACAGGCATGAGCCACCAGCACCTGGCTTAAGGGAATATTATTATAATGGAATATTATTATAAGCAAATAAAATTCTATGGGAATATTGCCAACTATCAGTTCATATAGAAAAACCCACACATCTAGGAAAATAATATGTAACCTCCAGTAATTGGGTCTGGTAAAGACCTTATGGAGCTATTGAAAATGAAAATCAAACCTAGATATGATCTAAGCTGACTATGTTGCCTGGTTCTTGAAATTCTTAGTTTCCTAATTCCAACTGTGAATACCTAATAAATAGTCCATTCACTTAAAATTCTTCATCCTTGAACTAAAATAGACTTTCAAATAAGTTTCCTAATTAGCCAAGAAAACTAAAACAAGTAGTAGGAAGTACCATTTCAGAGAGACATTTCTCAACTTAGATCTGAATACTTGTCAAACTTTGTGGTGGTAGACTAGGTGTGAATCAATATTTCTGCCTGCAAGTCAACGTAACCTCTCCGAGAGATTAATGTGGTGGCTCTTGTCTACCGTGTTCCCCATCAGTTAAGTATGTGTGCTTGTCATTCATATTTTGTTTTCTGCTGATTACACTGGCAGTCAAATCTTAGTGGAATAAAAAAAGTTTCACAGGACACGTGAAGCTATGTTATTTGTATATTTCCAGGATTTAAAGAGGCCCATGCTTGTCCTTGAAACTTCCTGTATACGGCCTCTTCTGTTTGTGTGGTATTATAAACCCGTAGTTGCCCACTACGTAAGCTGTCCATTGCTAAGTTTCTGTGGCTACTAATTGGTTGCTTAAATGACCCAGGAATGAATGGCTTCTTTAAATTAATCAAACAATTTCTAATTGTTTTTCTTTAAAGCCCTGAGTGAAATTTCTGACTTTTGTTAAAATGCTTTTTTTTTGTAATATGTATGTGTTTGTGGAAGTAAGCCAGTTCTGTTTGATAGATAAGTGTTTGCAGTTTTACCTCTATTAATTCCAATTTATGATTATGCATATGTTTGTGTGCATGACTGATCAAGGATACATGATAGAAAGGAATCTGAAACTGCCTTAAAATGATGTATTTAAATCCCTTGATTTTCTACAATGCCACTGTACAGCTCTGGCTGACACTGAAGATAAAACGGAATTCTTTACCTTGTGTTCACTTTATTTTGCAAAGGGGGTAATCCTCTTAATAAACAAGCCAATAAAACCTTAATCTCACTTATAATCGCCACGATTGGAACCAGAATGCCCAGCAGTACACAATTGAGTAAATAAATAATGATAAGAATAAATGCTAATGCGACAGTGAAGGCTGTGTTGTTACCAGACAGTTTAATGACTTGGGGAATTTTCATGACATAGTATAAATTTTAAAAGTAGACTGCATAACTATTCCTATATGCAAATTTGTATAGAAAAAAAGGTTTGAAAGATATTCTGCCAATATTAATAGCAGTTTTCTGAAGAGGTAAGATTAGGTATAGGTTTTATTCTCTCTTTATACTTTCCAGCACTTTGTAATTTTTCTCTGATTATGTGAATACCAATAATAGGTATAGGAGGAACTAACAGCTCTGTGTGTGTGTTGTTATATATAAATATACATAAAACTATCTAATTGTTGAACATTTATGTGTTGTCTGCTTTGCCAAGCTGTCCACATAAGATTTCAGATAGCAAATATAATCACCCCCTCTTTCTGGATCAGCTGATGAAAGCTTCAGCTCTGTCTGTCCCTTCAGTGCTATTACTCAAAAGGAGCAGAGCCTGACTTTGAACTAAGGCCTGTTTAGTCCCACGTTCTACCACTTTGTAACTACCCTTTTTCTTTACTTTGTGACAGTGGTGTATCTGTGTCAGCGATGGTTTTGCCTTTATGCATTTCATGTCTTCCATTTATTATTGTAGAAGACATAGATACAGATTTCATGGAGAAGAAAATGTTAAGGATCATTGCATTTGAATAGAAGCAGGAGCCTCACCATTTCTATTATAGCCTCGAAAATCCATCAAATAATTAAGTATTAGATTACAATTTGCACATTTTATTGACTGATACAAAACATCTCTCCGTTTGGCAAGAAAGCACTTGGGCTTTGCCAATGAGTGCGATTATCAATTCGCAGTAAGTTCTTTTTTCCCTTTCTCCCTCCTCCTCCCTCTTCCCATTCCTCTCCTTTTTTCCCCCTTTTCCTACTTCTCCACTTCTTCTCTATGTTTGTTTTTTATTTTTATTTTGCAAGTTGAGGAGAAAGTCCAGTGAGCCAAACATGGCAAGCCATTCTTGTTTCAAGATCATACTGAGCCTCCTACACTAGACAGCTGGAGGTACGAGGGAGACTGTGTGTGAAGAGAAAGGTGTGGTGAATGCAGACTCTTTACCTGTGTTTTTAGGCAGGCTGTGGGCCCAAATGAAGCTATGACTACCTTTAGGGCCAGCTCTTCTGTCACGTTGGACATTTGAGAACCTTCTCTGAACGTCTGTCCCTTTGACGCTGCCATCCTCCCCACTGCACTCAAAGTTACAATTTCAAAAGGTGTAGCCCAACTGTTTGTCCACAGGAAACACACTGCTGTCTGGTACTGTTTTCCTCCTGCTGTTCTGCAACCAAACACAACTGACTTCAATCAAGGCAGAATAAAAGTTGTGGCCAAAATAACAAAATTGTATTCGATATTTGTGGTCAGAGAGCCCTTTAGACCCTAAATATTTAGCTAAAGATATATATGTATACATATATATTTTATAATATATAACAATATATTCTACAATACTATATTTTAATCTCTATATATGAAAATATATGTATTTTCACACCAGTGTATTTACTTGGGGCAGATCTGTAAAGAAGATATCAATGACTATTTCAGAGAAACGTTCAATTCATTCTCTTAGAGGAGGTACATTCTGCCTGTTTTGGCTTGTCCGTCCGGTGAGGGGGCGAGGAGAGAAAGCCAACTTACTACGGTGTGAAGCTTACAATGGTTGTTATTTTGGTGCTCTGCTCACACAATGCACATGGAGTATTGTTTTGTGCAGAGAATCCTGTGTAGGAGTCTTAGAGTTCTATTTGTATCCTAGCTCATGGCTAATTGTGTAGCCCAGGCACTTCACCAAACTATTCTGTGCATTTCATCAACTTTAAAATGAGGAACGTGTTAATAACCTACTGTAACACCGAAGCATATTTATTAAAAGTAGGTCATTTGTCACAATTATGCAAATAGAGGGATTGTCCGCTTTGTCTCCTCCCTCGCTCCTGTGCCTTGAGCCTTTAGGAGGATATTTTTTTTTCCTATTGGTAATTCAAATTTTAGTCATTTGTCTTCCTGTTCTGCCAATAGCTGTCCCTATATGGAAAAAATTGAATCTCTCATTCATACCTTTGTGTTCATTAGGTAGAGAAAGATTTGTTTTTTTTTTTAAATAATTAAGGTTGTGGGTGTGATGGAGTAGGCCTACAATTCCAGCTGCTCAAGAGCTGGAGATTGGGAGAGTTGCAGTTTGAAGTCAGGCCTGACAAAAAGTTAGAAAGACCTTATCTCAACACATAGTCTGAGGATGGTGGTATTCCACAGGTCCATGGTCCCAGCCTCTGCCAGGCAAAAGCAAGACCCACATCTGCAAAATAACAAAAGCAAAGATTACTGGGCTCAAGTAGCCCAGCTTCTAACTAGGGGGCAGATGGCCTTGCATTCAAACCCTAGCACTACCAAGAAAATAAAAAACAGAGTGTAAAGATGCTATGCCAGGTGTCAGTAGTTCACAACTATAATCTTAGCTGTCTGGGAGGATGCACAGTTTGAAGCCAGCCTGACCAGAAAAGTTAATGAGACACTCCTGTTCTCAATCTGTATCTGAGCTACACAGGAGAGGCTGAAATTGGGAGGATCATGATTGGAGGCCAGCCTGGGCCGACAAGTCAATGAAACTCCATCACAATGGAGGAAGTTGGACATAGTGGTATGTTTTCAAGCCTGACATTCCAGCAATAATGAAACACCTAGATTTTGGTCTGCACACCCTGTCTGCACACCCAGACAGGAAGTTGGTTGGTATGAATCAGTGCAGAACAATGCTGGAGCCATGCCTCAGTACCAGTCTTGCAAGCACAAGACCCTGAGTTCGAATCCAAAATAGTAACTGATGGTGATGATGATAATAAAACAGAAACTTCTTAACTTGGACTGACTATGTTTTTGAGTGTGAACAAGTGTTGTAACTAGCATTCATACTAAGATATACAGCACTTCTGTGGTCTCACAGCCTGTCTGTGTTTGTCAGGGCCTCTTCTCCCCAGATTCTTTCTTGTTTGTTTGTTTTTTTGTTCGTTTTTTCTGTCTTAAAGAAATGAAGCTCCTCTTGTTGGGTTAGTACCTCATACCCAGACTTACTGATCTCTCACTGATGACGAGTTTTCTGAATGGGAGATAGTTAGCTTTCCTTTTCGTTTACATCTTCTTAGCATTTTGGTTTGGGTTTAGGGATTTTATTTATTTGTTGTCTTTTTTAGTGTTTCATTTCCCATTTTCAGCTGATGCTGGCAATCCTTTCTGGTTTAGCCTAAGCATCTGTAGGTTTACATTTACAAAGTGTTCCAATATTGTCTTTTGGATTTTCTTATGTTGTGTGGCCCTTTCCATCACCTAGAACTTACGTAAATTTGCATAAATGCTTTCTTGCCTCCCCCAAATCTGACTTATCATCAGATTTAGGAAGTTCAGCCCAACAGCCAACTAGCCATGTTGTTGGAGTGAAAACAAATATTTTGCTTATGTGGTTCCCTCTCATCCCCCCCAACCCCTCCCCCACAACCCATGCTTCTTAATTAGTTCGTTATCTTTCTTGTATTTCAAGTCAATTACTGATTATTTTTCAAAGCCTGTCATATGTGTATGTACATATATAGAGAACATATCATACCACATAAATATTTAGAATAGATATAATAGGTATTTAGAATAGAATATTTAGAATAGTTATAATAGGTGTAGCTATATATTATATATGAGATGTTCATAAATAAAGCTTTTGAGGTACTATTAAGAGTTGTCAGCCACCACAATTTGTATTCTTTGCGTCAATACTTTTGAAGCAATGGTTCCAATAAGTTTTTGCTTATTAAAAGAGTTTGTAAAGGTATCTAAAGTATGTGCATTCCACCTTTCCCTATGTATTTACACTTCTTCGATTTTGCTTTATGAGCACAACAGCAAACTGTCACTATTTGCTGTAAATTGAAGCTTTTAATAACTGTGTCTGCTCTATAACATTTGTCAGCTTTGAATATTCTGTCAGTAGAAAATAAAAATAGCAGGGAAACTCAGCAGCGGTGACACTGAGAATTTATCTGCGTATGCAAAAGGAAGGTAAAAAATATAATCTTGAAGGATGAGCATTTGGCGTTTCTTCCTTCTAATAATGTAAATTTGAACGAGCTCTTTCTCTAATAAATTTTAGATGAAAAGTTGGGCCAAAATAAATGAATGATTAAGTTTCATCATTAAGAACTGAACACCTTTTAACCTAGAAAGAAGAGACCAAAAAAAGGTAATTTCTGAACACTGATTCAATCATAGATGCCTTGTTTGACATCAGGCTTGAAAAATCATTTTTCTAAATACATAAAAAGAAACATGAAAGCTCAGTAGTAAAAACTTAGATGTATAGAGCACTTAAATTTTTAAACTATTTTGTAGTAAAAATTCATGTGCAGAAGATCCTCTTGGATATGTGACAATAAAAAATTAATTTATCTAATAAAGATGATTCGAGTAAATCAATTTGAAATAAATTCCATAGTCCACATTTTTGTTCATAAATTGTATGTGTCAGTTATAAATATTAAAAACATGAATGAAATATAGATGATGAAAAATTCACAGCTTTCTCTTTGGAGATAAAAAGTTTCTCAGGACTTCTTATTGGTGCCGACTTGAGCTTAGGTAATAAAGACTAAGCTCTTGGCATTTGTGCCTTTTACTTTTCTTTGCCAATCTCCTTTCTCAAAAGATCATTGGTCTTTAACAAAAATGACGAACATTTAGGAGGACCTAGTATGGGTGACATTGGATAGACATTGACAGTAGATCAACACTGTTTTTAGTGGGAAGTGTGGTTATACAGATGTAGTTTTCATTTAAACTTCTCTTGTAACCAAAAGGAAATTAGTGAGACCCCCAAGAACCTGTTTATCTTCTGTCAGCTTTTTGACATGCTTACCAATATAGAATTTTTAAAATAACAATAGTTCACTGAAGAGATGGTCTCAGCTTTAAGCAAATGGACATGCCTGGACTGCACATTTTAATTCATTCTGTGTTAGCATTGTGCTATCTTTATGAATTGAGCCTGAAGGAAGGAGTGAATTAATTATTGTCAAAATTAAGGAGATAATTGCATATGTGTAATTTTACCAAGCCCTCTGCAACTGTGCTTCTCAGTGATGAAAAATACTTAATTCGAATCCTTCCTTTGTAGGAGCAGAATTTGAAGGGTTTGAAATGGCAGGATGTGTTTTTTTGTTTTGTTTAAACAAAAGCCCTAGTGTTGTGTGAAGTTCTATATTTTTGTCATGATAATGTGAGAATTCACTGTGTCACCTTGTCTGAATGCTTTTTTTCCCTTTTCTAAAATTAAATCCCTTATGTCTCTCATAAGGCTTCCTTGCAGATGATATTAAAATTCTGATTCTAGTAAAACTGGGGTGTTAATCACACATTCATGATTTGTAATGATAGTTGTATTGGGGGGGAGTGAGGAGAGTTGCAGAGAATTCCGCTTTTCTTACTGAGTTCTTTGGGGAATTCAATTATGTCTTCTCTCCCTTCTGGAAAAAAAATCACTTGCTTATAAAGAATTTAATGGGAAAGATGGAAAATGACAATTCTGTTCTGGCATCCCCTCCTCCCTCATCTCAATTTACAAAATTGTGCTAACAAGGCATTTGAAGTCATGTGCCTCTTGCATATAGGAAAGTTAAGTTGTTTGTAGTCTGTCTTTCGGTAGCTCTGAATTTAAGTACCTCTCCGGATCTACAAAACTATGTCTTAGGTTCTTTTAGGTACAGTATTTCTTCTTTAAAGACTGATAAGATTCTCCCCCTTTGAATGTGTTTTTTCTTTTTAATTTTGCTAATTGAATGGGATAAATAAGTTATCCAAGTTGCTTGGATTGTGAAGAAATTTGATGCATATCTCCTAAGAACAGTTTAATTCACAGTCTTCATTCTAGCTGAACAGGAGTCTCCCATAAGGGCCACTTTTAATCTCCGTTTTGTTAGGATGGCTGTAAATAAATGAGAATATAAACCTCTTTAAGTTTATAGCTCCATTGATGCTTCAGAAATAAATTAAAAATAAAGATGAGATTGTTTAAATCTTTGATTAAGAAACAATAAAATTCTTGTGGGTATTTTTTAAAGAAGTATTTAACCATTTAAATACCTCAGAACAGAATTCATTTTGTAGAACCTCAGGTAGAAAGACCAAAATGTTTCCTGTTTACGACAGAAGTCTTTGTCAATAAACAGAATCTAAAAGTCATCTACTGTAGCTAATGTTTGTGTTCATAATGATTTGGGCAATTATTTCATATCCTTTAGCCTACTGTGTCTTGTTCTTAATAAGTTAGCAAAACTAGTATTTTAAAACACACACACACAGTATCTTGATTTTTAACAGTAAGTTTTGAATTGTGGGAACTGTTTGTTCCAAAGCTTCTGAATATAGTCCAGGTACATTTAATTCTTCAGAAGGCAGTGTTTCTATGTACAAGAGTGAACAATTGGATTTCCCATTAGATTTCAGAAGAATGAATTTTTGTTGTTTCTTTCAGCCACCTGTTTACCTCCCCACTGGCCCCTTTCTGCTTCTTTATACAAGCCATTCACATGACTAACCTGCAATTTCAGATTTCTACCACCATGACCCCAGCATGAAGGCTCTTACCCAGCTTTACCTATCTCCATATGGAATGAAAGGGAGAAAAGGGATCCATTCAGAATGTCAGCAAATTAGAAAGCCATTGGATAGATCAGGTTATTTGACCTTGACTGATTTGCTATTTGAATGAACGGTCGTTGTTTCCCAACACTAAGGGATTCAGAGAGACTTCATTCACAAATAAGTAGCTAGTTCAGGGGTCTGCTCCTGTTCCTGCTCTTGTAGTAGTCAAGAAATATTTAGATGCCAAATTGTTCACAAGGCATAGTAATGTTGCAATTTTAATCATTTTATTCAGATGGGATTTACACACCATGCAAATTCACCTATGAAAAATATATGATCAGTAGCTTTTTCATGTATTTGGGGAGTTAGCAGCCTGCACTGCAGTCAAGTACAGAGCATTTTCATGACCCCCAAAGAAAATGCCACAAATTTACCCCTAATCTCCCTTCCTTTAATCCTGGCAGCCACTCATCTCCTCTCTGTTTTTATATATTAGCTATTCTGGACATTTCATATAAATAGAATCTTGTAAGCTTGGTGGCTCTTGTATCTGTCTCATTGTACTCGGCATAATGTTTTTCAAGAATTATCTATGTGGGATAGCATGTATTAGTAAGTACTCCGTCCCCTCTTATGGCCAGAGAATATACAGTGATGTGCTTTTGATCTTATTGATTTATCCATTTATAATCAATATTTGGATTGTTTCTTCTTTTCTAGTTATTAATGCTGCCACCAGTTTTGTGTTCCAGTGTTTTTGTGAATGCATGTTTTCTTCTTGGGTGGTTGAGTCATTGGGTGATGGAGTGATGGCCATGTTTAACTGTCAGTGTTTTCCAGAGTACTTGTAGTCATCTCACATTCCTGCCAGTCATGTTTGAGGTTTCTAAGATCAAGAAGCTGATCAATACATGTTATTTGATTTTGTTTCTTTATGATAGCTATTATGCTGGGGGGCAAAGTGGTATCTTACTGTGGTTTTGACTTACATCTCATTAATAATTCTTCGGCTATCATCTTTTCACTGTGTGTATTCATGTGTTTTCAGATTGTTGGCCATACCTTACAAACAAATGCTTACTCCCATAGTATCTCTTGTTCATCCAAAAGAGCTAATAGAAACCATGCCTGGAGCCAAAAAAAAAAAAAAGGCATATGAGATAGAAACAAGGAAAAAATACGTTAAACAGGTGAAGTAAAGTCTTTCAGGTCGTACAATAAAAGTGTGTGAGGGACCAATGGGGACCGATGGTGGGGCTTGATTCTGCTGGAGAGAATGGAGTTGCTGGGGGGGGGGGATGAATCAGGAACGAGGTCTTTGCTCATGTGTGAACAGTTATAGTTCCATTACTGAACCAAGAATGAGGATCCAGGATGAAAAGATACGGCTTCTGACTGAGGGTGGTGAGCTGTGGTTGTTCTGAGTGATGGTTCTGGCAGTCTGGTTGTTTCCAGCCACAGTTCAGTGTAGTACTCGGGGCCTGGTGTGTTGCCCTTTTTCTCAGCAAGGGAGTGCACTTTTCTCCTGTCAGGTAAGACAGGGCAGGACAGTACAAACACCTGAGCAAGAGCCATGTTCCTTTGGTCCAGAAGGTATTTTGTGGTGATTGGGTTTTTTGTTTTTGAGTGTGTGTGAAAATTCCTTCTCTCTGTGGTGGTGGACACCTTTATAGAAAAAAGAAATATGAAGAGACTTTGCTAAGTTTTCAAAGAGTATATAAGATTTGAGGATCATGGTGTAAAGACAGCTTGGGCAGGATAGTTCATAAGACTCATCTCTAACTAACTAGAAAGGGAGCTGTGAGTAAGAAGTAGACTACTACCCTTGAATGAAAAGCTAAGGGATAGCACCCAGGCACTGAGTTCAAGTCCCAGTACTCACCTCCACTATACATACCTATACCTATATCTATATTTGTTTGCCTACAATGAAATATTTAGATGGGGTTTTTTAAATAATTATTCTTTCTCTTTATGATATCCTGTATGATGGTTTTAGATGAAAAGGTCAGCTTCTGTGAAGTGTACGAATAAAACTACCTTCCGTACTAAATTTTATGCAGAGCACTACTGCCTCTTACAACTCTCCAAGATATTCTTCAAAAGATGGATTGGAGAATTGACTTTCAACAACCTTGACGAGTCCAGGGCCTTATTTATGTTTACTGAATTTGCAACTCAGACATGATATTTTAGAAAGCCATATAACATGATTTCCCCCCATTGGTTATGGCATTTGATGGCTTAAGGGAAAATAGATTCGTATCTTAAAACTTCAGGAACCGTTCCAGTATCACTGCTGTTTCTTCCTCCCTAACTTGTAGGAAGAAGGATGCTGAAAAGTCAGAGCTGTTAAATATTGTCACATAATCTCTTTCCTTCTATTTTCTTAGAGTTAAAAATGAGACTAGAAATATAATGTTTTCTGAGATGCTTTCAGGGGGGGAAAAAAGCAATTGCACAGATGTCATAAAATAACCAAAGCCCAATTATTTATACTGGTGTTTCTTAAATGTAATTTAAAACACATATTTGCGTATAAAGATCACTTTTATTGCTTCCACTGAGAAGACACTCAGGCTGAATCCCTTTTGTTATGTGTGTCACTCCGCTGCTGACCTAAAATACTCCTTCCTTTCCCTTCCTGTAGACCTGCTTAGAATTCAGGATCAGAGCCCTGCCCTGTTTGTAGCAGTTAGTGCCAGGCTGAGATTCAAGGGTCACCATTTTGTAGCCGCTTGTCCTTGAGCACATCCTTGACCTTGTCCTACATCTCAGGGTCCTCCTTGGTATCATGTGAAATCTATGGTAACACACACATCATTGTTCTACCTTGACAACTAAATAAGGAAGTATCAGATACAGAACAAATCCCATGTAAAATGATGTTTAACAGGTGGTAGGCCTGTCTCTAGGGGATTCTCTTGTATTTTCTAATTTAGACTTCAGCATAGTCCAAAGGCAATACCTCTGAGCATCATTATATAGATTTGGAAACAGAGGCACGGAGAAGGGTTTAGCCAACTTTCTGGAGCTCATGTAGCTAATAAAGGTGGCATTCTTTGGACCATTTTGCTTATTGATGGCTTTATGCTTACTTGAGTGGGAATGGATATGATATAGAAGATGAAGTTTTAATTCTTGTTTCTAGCTTATTTTTAATATGGTATGTAGTGCACATATCTTAATGTAGTACATTCATCTCATTAAATAAGCCTTTTTCCATGAGATACTTAACTAATATAGTGAATTTTTCAATGTATGAGCATAATCTCTTAGGAAAAAGAATCTGTACATCTTCAGATATACACTAGATATCCACTGTGATATTTTGGAGGGCTGGTTTTACATTTTTCTTTGTTTCGCTTTCATTTATTTTTTTCTTCTTTTGAGACAAGGTCTCACTACACAACTCAGGACAACCTTGAACTCAAAATCTTCCTATCCCAACCTCCCTAGGGTTGGGATTATATTATGTATGCCCCACTATAGCAGATACTCTCGACATGATTAGTACTACCATTTTCTGTGGCTTTTATAGCATTTCGGTACTCAGGAACAGATCACTTCTGCCCTTTTCTATGCATTGCCACTCATTCTTTTGATGTTGTCTAGACTCATCTGTGTGGCCTCCATGGGCAAACATTACTGGAATAACCTCTTATGTTGTGTTGTGACTTTCACATAAATGGTCACATCCAGATTCATAATCCATAACAGTCCATAGCTATGTGGGTAGTATGCCCACATAGCTGTACTGTTTCATAAATCCCTTTGCTATTCACTGATCACTTTTTTGTTTTTTGCTCAGTCAATTAGGCAATGAAGACTTGCCCCTTATCAAAAAGGGACTTTTTACCTTTTACTCTCTTTGACAACTCAATTTAAAATATTACTAAGTTTTTCTTGTGCTTGCTACTCAAAGAAGAAAATGAAATTTTACTGTATACAAAATTACATGCCACTACATCAAACTATATAAAGGGAAAAGATGCATAAAATTTTGAAGGGCTGAGATTGGCCAAGAATTATATGTGATTTCAGAATAGAGAATATATAAGGATTTTATTCAGTATAGCGATGAGTCTTTTGGAAGGAGGTTCCAGGATATACTTTCACATAATATGCACTGTTATCCTGGAGTCCTTTTCAAGAGCAATGCAAGTTAGATTTCAAGAATAATGTCCTAATTATATGTAACTAATGCCAGTGTCTCTCCAAAGCCAGGAAGCATGTGGCTTTGTTTACTTGCCTTCTGAACATACGCCATCCAGGGCATAATTAATGACCAGAAAATTTAAGACAAAAGAAAACGGCTCTTCCCTCAGCATGCAGTCCCTAGTTTGTGAAAGATCATTGACGGAAAAGATTAGACACCCAATTCTATCACTGGTAATAGATTTCTATAGCTAACTGGCATCTGGGTCAAAGGCCAGCATTGGTAAAGTTTCTGGCTGTAAGACGCCCTCCAAGAGTCTCCACAGACAGCAACTCTTTTCTCTCCAGCTACCCTCCATTATTTCAGTTCAGTTTTCTGGACATTTGCGACTGTATCCCTCACTTCCTTCTGTCTATCTGCCTGCCTTTTGCACTTCTCAATGCTTTCTAATAAACTTACTAAAGACAGTGGATAATTGGTCCTCATCTCCTTCACCAGGTATATCTGAGATGAGGGGTGAAATCAAAATCAGATTAAACTCTGACAGATACCAGTGATTTGTACCACCTCACTTCCACAGCCAAGAGAAATCAGGAACAGGATGTTTGTATACGCATAAAATGCCAAGTGTACAGAAGTTTGCTGTAGCCTAGGTTGGTACCTGGAATTCACGTGGCCAGGTTAGCCAATGAAACAACTTTCCAGGCTCTTGAACTACAAGGTGCATTCTCCTCCCTAGGAGAGAGCTGACTGTGATCAGTCAAGAGGATCAGAAAGACTCTCTATCAGATAGTCTTACAAATAGATCTTATATAAACTGTACCCATTTTGAGAAAATAACCATCTACGGCAGCTAGTCACACAAGGCTCAACAGAGCTGGACTGGGTGGCAGGAGCTCATCAGATGAAGGAATTAAGGGTTGATGGCCAGAGAGGTATTTCTAAAAGAGAAAGGCACACATGCAAAGATCTTGTGGCAGCAGGGGACAAGACCTGTGGAGCAGCTGACTATGCTGGAGTCAGAATGCCACACCGAGGCTACCTCATTCCAGGCCCAGGGACCATGTTTTCTCCATGAGTAGCCAAGTATGAAGGAAGGAGCCAATTTGCTATTCAAATAGTTCACATTACCCCATGTGTTAGACCGGTCAGAGTAAAGGGACCAATAGAATGGAAAGATTAGCAATTGGTGTATTTCAAGGGCCTAAGTAAGAGACAGCAGGAGCTTAGACTAGAGGGATGAAAAAGTTAAGGAAGCTATTAAGGCAAACAATTTAGGCAGGGTACAGCAGCTCACACTTTAATCCTAGCTACTTGGGAGTCTGGATAGGAAGAGCATGATCTGAGGCTGGACAGGAAAAAGTGGGAGACCCTATAAAAAAAAAAGTAAAAAAGTCTAACAGGGTGTGGCTCAATTAATAAGAATGTATGTCCACATACCACTTTTAGGCATCTATCCTGAACAACAGGAACCAGTATACAAAGACACATGCACTCCATGTTTATTGCAGCACTGTTCACAATAGCTAGGTTATGGAAACAACCCAGATGCCCCACCACAGATGAATGGATCCAAAAATTGTGGTATCTGTACACAATGGAATATTATGCAGCCATTAGAAATGACAAAATAATGGCATTTGCAGGGAAATGGATGGAGCTAGAAGAAATCATGTTGAGCGAGGTAAGCCAAGAGCAAAGAGATAAATGGCACATGGTCTTCCTGATAAGTGGATGTTAAATCCAAAATGTTAGGTGATATGACAAAATTAATAGGACTTAAGAAACAAAGGACTTCCACTTATCTGGTTAAATCACTACTAAATAACCCCATGCTGCTGATCACATATATGGTATATATGTGCACACCGGAAGGGAACCAGGAAGACGACACAGAACTAGAGGGAATCAGGGAAAAACATATAACAGTGGGACCCATCAGCTGCACTGGACATTGAACAAAATGAACTAAGCAACTCAGTGGCAGTGATGGGAGGGAGGGAACAAGTGGGAAAGAGGGAACAGCTGACACTATGCAAAACAAAAGAAATGTACATACCACCCAATGTGGAAGAAATAACTGTATCACAAAGCTCATAGAACTCATAAATGTTATAGACCATGATAGACAATTTGCTCCAGGAAAGTTAGAATGTGTTTGTGACTTTAACTGAACATCACTATCCCACAATTGGGAAATTTGGGAAATTATGTAACCACTTAATCTCAATAAAAAAAAGTTGAAAAAAAAAAAGAATGTATATCCAACAAGGGCAAAGCCCTGATTTCAAGCCTTAGTACACTGGAAAAAAAAAGGTTATTTAGAAGTGAGAATTTGATATCCTTAAAAGCAAGAAGAACACAGTGTCAAGGGCTGATTCTGATGGTGAGTTCATAATAAATACAGAGAATTAACAGTGTAGTTCACAGTGTTGAATCCAGCATGGATGTATTTTATTTTCTCTCCTCTTATTTCCCAACTCCTACTTTCTCTTCCTCTTTCTCTGTCATCTCTTCCTTTCTACTGATGTTCCTTTCTAGTTCAACTAGGGAGAAGCTTTGAGTATCACAAGGAAACATTGGTCCATACTTTTACAAATCCCTCATGCTGTATCAATTTCTGTTGATATGAAATGTCTGGTCTGTGTGTGTGTGTGTGTGTGTGTGTGTGTGTGTGTGTGTGTGTGTGTGTGTGTGTGTGTATTGGAGCAAGACGTATTAAACCTTTCTAAAATATATTTTCTAATTTATATGAAAAGCCTATCACTTCTGAGCACTTATTCTCAACTCACTGGCAAGATAAAACATGAGCTGGTTGGGTGGTTTCTAGGTTGCTTCCTGCAGAGGGCCTGCATGAATTGTGGTGTTGCTATAAATATTTGCAGACACAGACAGGTAGGTGCAATAGGAAAAACCCGAACAAATTCTTAGGATGCCAATACGGTCACTAAGTCCCCATGCGGAATGAAGTTGTTTGACAAAGTGTTTCCCTGGTGATTTGACTGCAGATGAGAATGTCTTTGGCAATAAAATTTCGTGCCCCGAGTCTCAGAGCTGGGTGCTCATCAGTCAGCAAATGACACATCAAGGATCTTCTTTGCTGTATTAGTTAATAGGTTGGCAGAAATATGTGATACATTGTTATTCCCTTCCATTTCTGTACCTGGAGTGGTTTCTACCTTTGGACACATTAATTTTGCCAAAATATTTGTCCAGCTATTCGTTTATTCCCAATCAATAGGATTGCATTAGAACAGAGATAAAAAGTTTTTATTGCAAGAGTTTTCTCAGTTAACCAGTACTTGAAGACATACAATAGTAAGATTGACTGTTTCGCCATCATCTGAAAATCCTTTCTGGGAAATTTAAGGCTTTGGTAAGGCAATTAGTGATGAAGCATATTTTAATTATAGTAACTGGATAAGCTGCTTACAGCTTTATAGATTAATACATTATTGTTTAATAGGTCAGAGTCGTGTATGATTTTAATCACACTTCTTATTGTGGCCACACTTTCATTAGCAATGGTGTTTTATAACTTAATAATTTATACGTAATGAGTTCAGACATTCTGTTTGCATGATATCAAAGAAATAAGTTACCCCATACATTACCTCTCATCAAGAGGAATAGAAGTCCTGCAGGATCCCAACCAAGGAACTATTCGAGATTGTTTTTGCATTAAAGCATACTTATAATAATGAGATCGTTTTACATGGTGCTGTATATTTTCTGCTGGTGCCAAGTCTGGGTTTTACGAAGTCGTTTTAAAAAACAGGATGGAAGATGAGTCACAATAATTTCACACATGTTTGATAAGCATGATTTGTCTGGTGAAGTCCACAGCCATTCTTTTTAAGATGTGAAAGCCATAAGGTTTGAGCTCATGCTGTATTGTAGATTATACTCTTTGTCACTTCTCTCCCCCTCTACCCCCCCCGCAGCCCCCCCTACCCCCCACCCCATTCTGCTAGGCCTCAGTGCACGTCTGGATATATTATGTGGACTGGATTGAGCTGTGTTTATTTTCATGGCATGTGTGTCATCCTTTAGCTTAGGGTTTGTAAAGCCCCTGTCCATCCTGGCCTCTGGCTATCCGTTATGATCTCAGGGAATATACAGTCCCAGTCCCACTACATCCCAAGCAGCCTCTCTGATGGCCCCTGTGAGAACACCCAAGGCCTTGTTGAGTGGAAAGGAAACCAACAGGCAGATTTGGCTGCTGGGCCGTGAGCTCTGTGCTAGTTCATGCTTGTCATTTCCACCAAGATTTTATTTTAAATCATGAACCCGCTGGGGCTTCAGCTCTGCAAAGTATTTTGAGGCCATGATGTGAGACTGGAGAATCCTCATGCTAGAATGATCTGCATAAGATTCAAGGAGGCTCATATGTAGAAAATCTAAGAAGGGAGGGAGAGAGAGGGGGAGGGAGGGAGGAAAAGAAAGGGAAATGGAGGGGAGGGAAGGGAAAAGGAGAATTTTGAAGAGCTTGAGCCTTGATGAAATTATTTTTGGATATCACAGTGTGCTCCAGAGTGCTCCAGGTAGGGGATCTAGTCTTCAGTGTTTCCCAAACTTAACTGACCATAGAACCCTGTGGGAAAGAGGCTCTGACCTTCATTTATTTCTCTATAGAATGTAAGTCAAAATATATGAAGTATATTTTAAAGGCATATAGTTATGCCATTCTCTCTACCATAAAATTTAGTCAGAGTCCAAGAAACTGAGTGTTCACATGATTGACAAGCTATAGTGTACCATAAAAATGTAACCACTTATGAGGGATATTTTTTCTCCTTTGACCTTTTTTGGAGCAGAGAATGAAAAAGTCCATGTGCCGAATTCCCTAATTGTTTGGTTTGGGGGTGTAGAGTCTGTTCTGAGTGTTCCTTCATCCTTCCTATCCTTCTCTATGCTGGAGAAGATCCATACTCTTATTTGCAAAAAAAAAAAAAAATTGTCAGCAGCCTGTAGCTAACTTGATTTCTAATTTTAAGTTGCTGGACTGGTTGTTTATGGCATCTTCTAAATGTCTGATACCAGTTAGATGATGCCAGGACCAGCTGTTTTTTGTATTTACTTCAGCCCCATTACCTGAGTGATGTTACCAGACTTCGCCATTCTAGATTAGACTAAGCTTTATAGATAAGGATGTGGTGAGGAGAGACTCAAGGCATCTCCAGATGCCCAGGTCTGTCAATATTATGCCCAACAGGAAACATCCTTGGCTACAGCCTGCTCGTTTCTTCTCTTTAACTACTTCATGGTGACAGAAGCATATTTCTTTTTCTTTCTTTTTTTTTTGGGTCCAGTCATGGGGTCTGAATTCTGGGCCTGGGTGCTGTCCCTCAGCTCTTCAGCTCAAGGCTAGCTCTCTACCACTTGAGCCACAGTGCCACTTTCGACTTTTTTCTTTTTGCTTATGTGGTGCTGAGGAATCAAACCCAGGGCCTCAGGCATGCAAGGCAAGCGCTCAACCACTAAGCCACCTTCCCAGCCCCCAGAAGCATATTAACAAACAACATCATATCAGTCGTAGGTCTTGAACTAAGGTCCTGGGTGCTGTCCGTGAGCTTTTGTGCTCAAGACCAGCACTCTACCACTTGGAGCCACAGCTTCACTTCGAGCTTTTGGGTAGTTTATTTGTAGCTAAGAGTCTTGTGGACTTTCTTAGCTGGACTGGCTCTGAACTACAATCCTTAGATCTCAGCCTCCTAAATTGCTAGGATTATAAGTATGAGCGAGCCACCATCATGTCCCTGAGCCTCTTCATGCTCAAGGCTAGTCTCTACCACTTGAGCTATAGCACCACTTCTGGCTTTTTCTGAGTAGTTTATTGGAGATACGTCTCACAGAGTTTCCTGCCCAGGTTAGCTTTGAACTGCAACCCTTAGATCTTAGCCTCCTTAGTAGCTAGGATTACAGATGTGAGCCACCAGCACCCAGCCATAAAGACAATTTTGATTGCTTATGAAGACAAGATTGGACTTCTTAAGGTGGCTTTGAGAAATAAGAATTCAGTGGTCTTAGTGAGCTAATTTGTTGATAATGCAATATGTCTGGAAATACAGGAACATGTTAGCTAAGGATGTAAGTCAGTGTTAGAGCACCTAGCTAGCATGCTTGAGGCTCTGAATTCCATCCCCAGCACTGCAAAGAAAGAAAGAGAGACTCTGTTCAGTACAAAGTATAATATTCCTTTATCATTTACCTATTACCCACCATTCACAAAACAACAGGGAATGCAAAAGTCTAGTTCTAGTGAAAGAGAGGGACAGAGAATGAATGAGTATCTACTGTGTTAGATGCTAGCTAGAGTGGGAACAAGGAATTGCTAATGCACTTGCAGTGATATAAGAAGTCCTCATCCCCTAAAGATTGTGCAGACATTTATTTCCAATTAACCTCCAAAAAAGCTGCAAGAGGAGCTGTGGCTCAAGTGGTAGGACACTAGCCTTGAGCAAAAAAGTTCAGGGACAGCACCTAGGCCCTGAACTCAAACCCCAGGACCAACACACACACACACACACACACACACACACACACACACACACACACACATACACACACACACACACACAAACTGCACAGGAAAGCAGAGAAAGCAACTCAGAGAGCATTGCAGTCATCTGTGCAAGAGATGAAGTGGCAGCAGTGGAAAGGAGGAGAACTTGTAAAATGCCAGGTATTTATTTGAGGACAAATCTGGCAGAATTCACCCGTGAGTTTCATGTGGGATGGGGGAGAAGGAGAGGAGTCAGGGATGACTTTGCTGAGCCACTTGGAGAATGAAGTAGGCCTTACTAAAATGGGGGATCCTGGGAGTGGAACAGATTTGAAGGAGGGGGCAGCTGGGAATGGTGAAGGGTGAGCTGTGCTGTGGGCAGGTGGCTAGAGGAGTCTGGAGGCAGTGTGGAGATCTTGGCAGCAGATAGCAATGTGTTGGTTGATCATCATGAGTCTGAACCAGATCTTCTAGGGAATGAGTTAAAGAGAAGAGAAAACTTTCAGACACTCAGCCCCAAGGCAACATCACGATCAGGGAGATTCATATAAGAAGCAGAAAAGGAGCAGCTACTCGTGAAGAAAACCAAGAGAGTGTGGTGTTCCAGAAGCAAGTAGAATTCACTTGCCTCAAGAGGATGGACATGACCAGCTTGGCCAGTAGCTGTTGATGGCTAGAGTGAGAGGAGATGGAGAGATGGCCTTTGGAGTTAAGGGTGAAGCACTTTCATCAAGGCCAAGAGCTAGCTCTGGGGAGGTCATGGAGCAGAAGAACACTTAGTTGGAATTCTAGATAAGTTCTTAAATTTGCTCCAGCTGAAGACAAAAGAAATAGCAATCGATGGAAGAGGAGGGTAGGTCAAAGAACAGTATTTTCAAGATGGCATTGATGTAGTGGAGGGGAATGGAAAATGGATGATGGATGAATGAAGGAGTGATGTCTTTGAGTAGGTGATGGGGGATTGTGATCTTTTTTTGTTTTAAAGTTTTTTTTAAGACTAGGTCTCCCTCTGTGACCTGAACTAGCTTCAAACTCCTGAGTTCAAGTGATCCTCTCTTGCCTTAACCTACTAAGTAACCAGGAGTGTAGGCAAATTCTTGGATAAAGGTTTGGATCCTGAATGCAAGTAGAGGGTCTGTCGTTAGCCCAAGGAGATCTACCAGAGTGAAAGAAGAGAAGGCAGAAGGGTTGGTACTTATACAGTTTAGTTCATGGTATTCGGATAGGGTGGAAGTTCTCTTCACTGTTGCTCATACCAACCTCCAACATGGAGGGTAGAAAAGGAAATACTAAAGTACTGGAGGTTTCAGGTAAGAAAATAGGGTATAAAATAGTCAGCAAGCAAAAAGAGGCAGAAAAGGACCTGAGAAATGAGGCAAGAGAGTCAGAATTAAAAGTTGTTGACTAGTAATGACAGTCTAAAAGGATTTCTTCTTTGTTGCTGTATAATTTGACCAAGATAACCTCAAAAGTAATGGCAATCCTATTGTTAAACATTGCACAGGTGTTTATCCATTCACTTACTGTTGGGTATGAATGTTGATTCCAGTTGGAGACTCTTAAGTCTACTGCTGCTGTGAACATTCTTTTAGCGGACATACATTTTCACTTCCCCTGAGTAAATTCCTACACTTAGAATCACTATGTCATAGAGTAGATACATATTTAGCTTAGTAAGAAATAGCCAGTTTTCTCTGTAATAAGTGGAAAGTGCAGTGAAATAGAAATTCACAGCCTTGACTTGGGCTTAGCCAGGCACAGAAGGTAGTAAATCCTAGATCACAGAACAATTCCTCCTCCTTCCTCCTTCTTTCATTCTTCCTCTTCTTCCTTTTTTCTGCATCTTCTTCCTTCCTTCCTCCTCCTCCTCCTCCTCCCTTTCCCTCTCCCTCTTCCTCCTCCTCTCCCTTCCTCTTCCTCTTCCATGTCCTTCTCCTCCTCCTTCTTCTTGTGTTAATAGGTATTGAGCTCAGGACTTTGTACCTGGTAGGTATACTACCACTTGAACCACATTGCCAGCTCTTTTTTAAAAATGTATTTTCAAGGTAGCCTCTCTCTTGTGTCCCCTGGCTTTAAATCATGATCCTTTGATCTCCACCCCAAGTAATGATGACTTGAGCCACTGCACCCAGCTAGATCACAGAACTACACTACTGTACATTCAGTTTCTCCAGAGAATACATGAAGGAAGGAAACCAAGTCTATGTGTAAGGTGCCTCCGGTGTCCTACCTACTTCAGTTTTGGGCAGTATTCTGCCACATGCTCATATACAAACTAAAAGCCACATCTCTGACCATTTTTTCTTCCATGGGAGTTGAGCAGCATTTCATGTAATGGACATAGTATGGAGATTTAGAACATCTAGAAATCTGGGCTTGCACTGTGTACATAGTAGTGTGTGAAAATCTTTACCCAAAAAAAAATCCACTGTAAAGTGATACAGAATGCTTCTTAAATTATTTTAAATGTATGCATAGGAATCGCTGGCAGCTGTTTAAATTGCAACGAATACTGGGAGATGCAAGTGGATGGTGTAAGAAAAAATCCTCACCCATCCACTGTTCAGATTGCTGTGGCTTGTTTTGAAACCAGAGCCGTGAAACACCTGCCTCTATTACTTTTGCAGAACTACTGAGCAAGTGTTTTGCTCACTTGAGCTCTCCACAGCCAAGAGCAAAGAAAACGTCTCTATTTTCCTTCCAGTAGATAATAGCGACGTTGCCATGTTGCTCTAGATCTTGCCTGCAAATGGATTTAAATCATACGTGGCTGGCAGCTTCCCTGTGTTGACTTTCTGGGTTCCTGTTACTAAACTTCAGCACTGCATGGCGAAGGGTACACAGTTGGGCAAAAACTGAGGAATCAACGCTTCACTTGGTTGAAACCACCTGATAAATTGAGGCTGTTAAAAAAGACAGATTGAACATCAGTGTGAGATCTCAAACTGCTATCATTTGTCTTTCAGGTTAATGAGAATTAGGAGTGGGGAGGAGAAAAGCCAGTTGGAGATAGCCCTGAACCAGGTGTTGATTGGTGGTGGGGGGAGATGTCCAATGGCTTTCAGTCACCCTCCTGAGCTGGGGGCTGTGCAGGGCCTCTGCCATCCAGGAGAAGATGAATGCACTCTGCTTGTCCTGGCTTTCAGTAAGGGATTCTGCAGTATGTGAACACAGAGGAAGGCACATAGGCTCATGGAATCTTAGACTTGAGATGTGAATGGTCAGTCATACCTTTTATCCCATGCAGAGTTCCTTCCACAGCATCCCTGACCCAATTACCATCCAGTCTCTGCTTGAAATATACCTGCAGTAACCTGGGACTCACTACCACAGCACATTCGTTGTAGGACCTTAGATGCATCACAGTGCTCCCTGAGGGTACAACTCCACCAGGCCATTGATGTCACCTTTCTTCCATGACCATAGGAAAAGGAAAAGAAAAGTATACGCACAGCAAGCATGGGAATAGTGGGTCTGGTTGTGTTCGTTTCTCTCCCCAGATAAGAATGAATGGTAGATAAATACTGTAAGCATTGTTACCTCTTTTTCTTGGGGGCATAAAGAAATACTTTTCTCCACCTGGGGACTGTCATATCCTAAGTGGCCTTAACTTACATCATTTAAATGTAACTATAAAGATAACTTTTTTTGTTGGTAGTGGTGGTAGTGAACTCAGGACCTGAGCACTGTCTCTGACCTTTTGTGCTCAAGGCTAGTGCTCTACCACTTGAACAACAGCTCTACTTCTGGCTTTTTGGTGGTTAATTGGAGATACGAGTCTCTTGGGCTTATCTGATGCCCAAACTGGCGTTGAATCACGATCCTTAGATCTCAGTCGCCTGAGTAACTAGGATTACAGGAGTGAGCTAACAGTGCCTGGTTAAAGATAACTTTTTCCCTCCTATTTTGCGGCTATTCTTCATAGCTATCCATAGCCTATTGATTTATCATTTGAAGGCAATCATGTTCAACCAGGGCAATTTCACACATCAGATGGCATTTGGTGCTTCACAGACATTTTGATTGCTACAACTGGTATGAGAGTGATGTTGATAACAATAAGGAGTACACAGGACTGGTTCTTAGTGACTGGGTTTGGGTTGAGAAACTCTTATCAACAATCAGTACTACCATATCCTATGAGCCAGTATAGTTGGCAGATTTTTGCTCTGGTTGTATTATTAGTACATATCTAGGAAACTTTAGGAGTTGTAATTTCATAAGCAGATGAGTTCAGCATTTCTGTTTGGTGTCAAAGTTCATCCAGTATTAGAGTGGAGGTGAGCAGTTTGTGATAGGCAGGATCCATTGAAAATCGGTTGATGGGAGCTTGGTTGATATGCTTTGATGTCATAGAAGAGGTATTCTCTTGTTTTAAACCCCCATTGGCATCACATAATGGGGGTACCTTCCCCCATAAATAGTTTGTGTTGTCTGGTACTAGTTGCTCACACCTGTAATCCTAGCCACTCAGAAGGCTGAGATGTGAGGATGATAGTTCAAAGCAAGCCAAGACAGGAAATTCCATGAGACTCTAATCTCCAATTCGCCTCCAACAACAAAAAAGACAGAAGTGGGGCTGTGGCTCAAATGGTAGAATGCTAATCTTGAGCAAATAAGCTTAGGGACAGTGCCCAGGCCTGACTTCAAGCCCCAGGATTGGCACCAAAAAATAAAATAAAAAGCAGATTATTTTTTAAAAACCTCTCAGGGTTTTTCCAACTTATTACTAATAAACTAACAGTATATATGCTACCTTTAAATGAAAAAAAAAAGGAGACTGAGTTGAGTCAGATCAAAGAGTTTTTAAAGGCTTTGTATTTTCTATGTTTTATTCAGTTTCAGAAAGCAGTTTCTTTCTTTTTTAGTGATTGATCGGTTTCCAATGCTGGCATGTTGTTTATTGTTTGGCTGGCGGTGCTTGTGTAGTAGCGAGACAAAAGGAAATTGTTTGGAAAGAAAATCAGAGGCACTTTTAATGGCATCAAACATCATGCACGTTTTGATATGTAATGGGAGTATGACAGATATAAGTGGTGATTAATTACCCACATACCCCTTTCGAGGGTAGGACCCATGCTGAGAAAGGACTCAGAAGAACTTGTCCGTAGAGCCAGGAGCTAATTAGATGAGCTCCACTGCTCCTCTGGACAGATTCTAGCAACATCCACCCTGTCACATTTGCCCGGAATATGAGTTCAGTCCTTCACCCGCATTCCTTTGACATAAATCAATCCAAACTGGAAAACAGAGTTTGGGGGTGCCCACTTAGGGCTGAGCTACCCCGTGCCAATTGCAGGGGGGTAGGGAAGGGTGGAAACAGGAGGTGTACATTTGTTGGGGGTCACAGATGTCAGGTGAAGGCAAGAGTCCTGGTCTCAGTGAGTCCTCACCAAGTGAAATGTAAGAGGCAGGGTGAAGCTGGCAGTGGAACAAAGGACATGGGGGACTTGAATTGTACCACCAGCCAAATTCCTCCCTTGCTTTCTGGCTTGTGAGCTTAATTATGAAATGACTGTTTCCTGGTGGGTCACCTGGAATTCAAAGGCCTTCTAGGGCACAAGTAGGGATCCTCTTTCAGGACTAAATGGTTTTGGGTTGGGTTTTTTTCTTTTTTCAGTAATGTTTTTTCATAGTAAAAACTTGCTGCAATGTTTGCTTCTTCCTGTGAAGATTACAGAAACACATATGCACACGTGCGCGCGCACACACACACACACACACACACACACACACACACACAGGACATTGGGCTGGCATACTTTCTGAACCACCCAGGCACTCTGAGCTTGTTCATGTCTTAGCCACCACGGTGTCCTGACTACTACCAGCCATGGCTATGCAATGGTCTTGCCAAAGCCTGCTCTGATCCTCCTGTGGATACTTTTCTTTGTGAGGGTCCAATTAATCATCACAAATTATTTGCTAGCAGACAGTTGGATGCTAATAATGAGTGGAACCGTAGGGTCCCTAAAGTCCAGGTGTGTGAATGTTTTGTTGTCAGTGGTAAAAGTGAAACCCTATCTAGTAAGAAAGAAAGGAAAAACATAGCAGAAAACAATGTCCTTTGAGTTCTACTGAGTTATCTGTGAACTCGGTTAAACCTATTCCACCCGTGGTATGGGAAAAGGGATTCTAGAGAGTGGTTAATTGGTACTTCCTGGTAAAGAAAGGATTGAATTTGGGATATTTTAACACAAATCCAAAAAAAAAGGCATTTATATGAAATGTAAGGTGACATTTTGGGAGATATTCTCAGCATATCTTAGTTTGATTATCTAATTTAACTTTATCCTATGTCCCAGGCTTGTGAAATCTTTCTAGCAAGTTCTACTCAGGAGGCATAATTGTCAATTAAATGGATCATGACCACTTTAGAAGGGATCATGAAACGCACCTGTAGTGTGGGCTCATGCGGTGAACAGAGCTACACAGCTCACAAAGGGCTGCAGTGGGGGGTCTCTGTGCCGGTGCTGGCCTTGGGTATCAGTTCATTTCTTCCCATCAGCTGCTACACTGTAGAGATGAAGACCAGCAGCGGCAGCATGGAGCTCTGTGACGTGAGCAAGACTGGGGTTCCCTGTCACTGCTCCTCACTGGGACAAACAAGAGAAGACCAACAGACCCCTGGATCGACTGTGCAATTTTTTTAAGCAGGAAGAGAATCAATATTGGTGGGGAAAGCAGAAAAATCAGAGAAAAGAACAGAGTTCTTCCATGTCATTTCATGTAGGGTGTACCATTGGGCTAGCGTTCATCAGCAGCATATATTCTAGGATAAATTTAATGAACAAGTAAACAAATGTACCCACAAATTCTTTGGGAAGGGGTGCTATTCCATGTTTTTTTCCCTCAAAGTTAAACAATTTGTAATTCCTTGTTAAATTGGATAGCATAAAATCACCATATCAAAGCTGTGTTTTGTAGCATCTTCGTTTTTCATTGGGTAAGTCTGTTTGGCAGAAACATGAAGTTCTCTTTATATTGACTTGGGGTGCAGCAAAGTAGTAGGTCCTTATGAAGGTGAGTGTGTGTGTGTGTGTGTGTGTGTGTGTGTGTGTGTGCCCTTGTATAGCTTTTTTGCTGGTGCTCTACCACTTGAGCCACATCTTTACTTCTGGCTTCTTGCTGGGTAATTAGAGATTAAAAAGTCTTGTGGCTTTGTCTTTCCGGGGCTGGCTTCAAACCTCAGATCTCAGCCACTTAAATAGCAAAGATTCTAAGTGTGAGCCACTGACACCTGACAGATCTCTACTTCTGAGGGAAAGCCACGCTCTGTTCTCAGCACTGAACCATTCCCAGAAACTTTACAGAAGCAAAGACGACCTCACAAAGATCATCCCACAGCAAGACGGGCAGGAGCTCAGGAAGCAGGGATTTTTCTCAAGGAGTCATTTTGAAGTCCCTGAAATTTCTTTCCACTTACACTTAGTTTGGATTTCCTAATACTTTTTCTTGCTTCCAGGATAGGAGTACAAGATCAGCTTAACAGGAACTTGAAGGAAGTGAATACTTATTGAACTCCATTTCTCTTTTCATGTTACCCAACTTTTGCTTAGTAATTTGAATTCTTATCATGCAGCAGTTCACTGACCTTGATTCTTTCTCTCATGAGCCAGAGAGGAGAGCTCTCTCTCTCTCTCTCTCTCTCTCTGTGTGTGTGTGTGTGTGAGAATCCCACAGCCTGTGTCTGGCCTAGTTCTGCTGATGGAATGTGTATAAGGAGGTTCTGCCGAGAGGAGGAAGGCAATTAAGGGCCAAACAAGCAGTGTTAACACTTGCATACCAGCAGCACCATTACTCCACAGTAGCTTATCAGACAGGCAGAGGATTGGGGGGGGGCCTCAGGTGTTCAGGATCCTGGGAGTTGTTGTGTGCTCAAGTTTGGGGCACTCTGCATATCCAGACGGGCTCCCCAGTGAACTGTGAGCTGGGCCCAGGAGCACATGTGTCTGTTTCTTCATGATGACGTGAGTGCTGGGGTCACTGACAAAGCCTATGAGGATTGGCTGGGCTGTGCAGCACTGGCTGATGCCAGCGGGCAGCAATGACTACATCCTGGATGTATGGGAAACTGCACAACTGAAAAACCTCTTTGAATGGACTTCATTTCTCCTGTAGATGAGGGAGATCTTTCACCCTAGCTGTTGGGAGAGATTTATCGTGACTGGTTTAAAAGGTCAAATGATAAAAGTTCAATCAATAAAAAGTTTGAATGATACAGTGGAAACTGATAAAATTTTAGTTCTAAACCACACTTTCTCAAGGTTCTCATTTTGAGCTGAACTATAAGACCATCTGCTCCTTTTCTTTTCCTTTGTGCTTTCTCATTTTTTATAAGACAGCTCCTTTATCCCAGCTGGTTAGGGGGCAGAGATCAAGAGGATCAATGTTTGCAACTAGCCTGGGCAAAGAGAGAGAGAGAGAGAGAGAGAGAGAGAGAGAGACCTCCACCTCAACCAATATAAAGATGGCATTCCATGTGAGCCCTGGCAAAAATATAAGACCGTATCTGACAAATAGCTAAAGTAAACAGAGCTGAGGATGTGATTCAAATGGCAGATTGCTTGCCTAGTAAGTAAAAGCCTCCATATCAAATCTCAGTACCAACAATTTAAAAAAAGACAGCTCTTTGTGTCTCAAGTGGTAGAGGGTCACCTTGAGCACACAAGCTCTGGGATAACACACACACACACACACACACACACACAGTGCCTATGTAAAAATTAATACATTTTGCATAATCATTTGTATTTGTTAAGAACATATATGCAGTGTATATCAATAAATGCATTCCCTACCTGTCTCTGGCAGAAGTTTATTCAACATTTTATAGAGAATAAAGATAAATAATCAAGCTTCTTAGAATCACTATACCTAATAAGTGAAATTGGAACTTAGCTGATTTAGACAAAAATAAATGGTGTGGTTAGTGAAATGTTAAGATAATTCTGAAAAAGAATAAAATATTAGTTATGAGACATAAAATAGATTATAAAATAACCTAATCTACTGGGAAAGGTGAGTTCATGAATGTATTAATAGCTGTGTGGATATAGTCTGTTCTGATGTGGCTAAAGATTATTGGTTATTCTTTGATTTCTATAATGATATGATACATTGCAGAGGGTGAACGCAAGCAGAATTGTTACAAGACTTACCAAAACTATCTACCTTAATTTCTAGAATCATGTTTTCTCCCCAGCTTCTAATTAATGTAAAGTCAGCATCATATATTGAGATGTTTAATCAATTGGCAGATTGTCGTCAATAAATATGTGTCCTCAGTGGTTTGTAATGGACAGGCTAATGAAGTACCCTCTGAGTGTCAGAGTTATCGGGAAAATTTCCCTTTCTTCCGGGCACTTTGCCATACGTGATCCATCTCTCAATTCAGACAAGATGCCTTTCACCACGACTTCCCTTGCCTCTGGATGGAGTTCCACAGAGGCAGAGAGAAAAAATTTCATTTTTCTGCTGACAATTAGTTAAGC
Source organism: Dipodomys ordii (assembly GCF_000151885.1). Classification (NCBI taxonomy): domain Eukaryota; kingdom Metazoa; phylum Chordata; class Mammalia; order Rodentia; family Heteromyidae; genus Dipodomys; species Dipodomys ordii. The sequence continues at coordinate 14,712,947 of NW_012267240.1, forward strand.
ACCATGAGATAGAAAGGGTGGTCACTGGCAATATCGGCGATAAGACCTAAGTTTCATTAGCGGTTGCTATGTACTATGCTTATGTACTGTGCTCATGGTACTGTTGCAGTACTGTGCTTAGTACTGCAACTCAAGGATCCTTGATTCACTCTTCTAGGAGGCCTGTGAGGAAGATCACTCTCTCTAATCTCTAATCCCTACCATCTTGTACAGATTATATAACATGACCTTCTCCACATCTTTAAGTCATTTTATTTCCCTAGCTAATAATGATTCACAAAGGAATAGAACTTATTATTGAGTACATTTAGTGTTGCTCCTGCCTGGACCCTCCTGGCTTTGCCCAGCATTGAGAAGTAATAGGCATTGGCATCTGTGTGTAGAAATTCTGTGAATAGACAACTCTCACTGCTCAGCCGAGAATATGGCGACTCATATTCTTTCTCTAAGTGGTCACAGTCAGTGATGGCAAACAAAACTTCTTAATCAGTCTCCAAAAGCAAAAACCCAACAACATTTTGCAGTCTCCCCTTTGAGTTTCACACAGTTGCATCTCAGGAATATTGAGGTTGGCAGAAAGTGCTTTGTGTTCACATGCAAAACAGATTGAGATTCCAGGAGTACCAAGTGAGGACAGGCAAGATTGTCACCTACCTGTGACACCCAGATGGAAGAGCACCCACCATGCTGCAGGTTTGCTGTGTTGCTGAGAGACATCTAGCCTCCAAGACTTCGACCCAGTAAAATCCATCCACTTCCTCATGGGAATAACCACAGATGGCCCTAGAGAGTTCCAGAAAGTCTACAAGGGAATACAGCCATTCTATAGATGAGATGGCCCAGAAATGGTTTGCACCTATTGTTCAAAGGCAGCTGTTAATGCACCAAAGGAGTGGAGTTGGGATTCGGGTCCTGGTCTACCTTGAATGCACTGTTCAGATCATCCGGGTGCACCCAGACAAGCCAGCCTTGCCTGGGAGAGCCCAGGGGCTCTGAGGATCATGGCATGGAATTGTGACTGTTTAAGAGAAAAGGAAGGAGTAAAATGTGCTGAGCACTCACGGCTTGCCAGCCCCATGCCCAGTGCTTTGCATTGGTACCTCGTGCTCCCCAACCTGTGTGCAGGTGTGCGCCTGCAATCCCTTTTCGCAAATCAGAAAGCTTAATCCAAGTCCCTTCCGCAAGTTCTCAGCCTATGAGAAGCAAACCTGGGGTTCACACTGATGACTTCAAAGCTCCAGCTCTTGCACCAACTTTTGAGGGCTGGACTGAGCCCTGACAAGAGAAGTTGTATGTACTTTGTTGGTTCTATTCATCCACTTCGGCTTCATTTCCCTTGATGTCTCCCTCATTACCTGATAAGTAAAGTGACCAAAACAATCTGTTGGCCAAATGACACTTTTGAGAGTAGAGAACAGGGTTATGCCAAGACATTGATGGTGGGAGGTGGTCTCTCAGGGGTGCCCATTCTAGGACATAGAAGAAGAAAGCACTCTTAGCTAGATGTGGTGGTAAATGCTTGCAACTCTTAGCCATTCTTCTGGAGGCAGAGACAGGAGGGTCAGGGTTTGAGTCCAGCTCAGGAAAAATTAATGAGGCCCTGTCTCCCAAACAAGCCAAATATGAGGTTGTATACCTGTAATGCCAGCTATTCAGGAACCAGAAATAGGACAGATAAGCCTTGAAATTGCATGGTTATCATGAGAAGTGAGGAAATTTAAGGCATAAATCCTAGGGGACAGTATGTCATTAATGTTGGTGATGAAGAGAATCTATGCCCAGTTTCCTCCTCCTCTCTCTGTCTGTCTTTCTCTCTCTCTCTCACAAGATAGAAGTTTTCTGGGAAGCTTGTGTTGAAAGAGTATAAAGGACTAACTGCCTGAATTTCTCCCAGATTCTGCACTTGTCTTTGTTTATTATATTAATAAATACCATGTAGCTAACGTTCCCATCTGGCAGGGCAGAGAAAAGTGGATAAAAATGAAGTTGTGGTTCCATCACTCCAATACTAATGAAGGTGATACCCGCTTGGCATGGTAGAGAGGTGGGTCTTTATTTTCGAGTTTTTAATTAAGAACTGCCAAGTGACTAATATTAATTAGGAAGCCAGCTGTATCTTTCGGCTTCGTGGTCTATTTCTTCTTATGAACTCTTGGAGGGAGGGAGTCTGAGGCTCTTTTAATCAATCAGCCCATGAGCAATTATCTGGTAAGTATACTTTGTGTGTAGGGGCCCAGCCTACGCGGACAGAGATTTATAGGATACTGTCTCTGCCTTCAGGACAGTCACCTAATTGAGGCGTGTGCACTGAGAGCCGGTATCTCAGACAGCAAGCCAGAGCATCCTCTCAGCTTACGAGAAGTGTGTCACTGCAGGAGAGGGAGATTTTCAAACTACACAGATCGCTCCCTCCCCTCCCCCTGAGCTGCAGGAACAAGCCCCAGTGCACACAATGGAGAGCATCCAGCAATTTGAGAAGTGTGATTTCCAAGGAGGAATTGGGGTGGGGGGGCGGGAAATAGCCAAAGTGACTAGAGCTGGAGCTGGGCTCTGAGAAGGATTGGTGAGATTTCTAATGAGTGAAGAGTGATGGACAGGTGGAGGGAGAAATCAGATTTATGGGACCAGAAAGGAAAGCAACAATATCACTACTGTGGCTCCTCCGTGCTGGGGGTCCTCACTGATGTGGGGTGTGCTAACACTGCTGGTCCTTGTGCATACAGCCTGCTGCCAGGGGCTGGGCATCTTGATCTTGAGACGTGGTTAAGGGGAGACAGTGTAAATAGTGTGTACCTGCCGTGATGGCTAGGCTTGTTCATAACGTTAAGCAAGAGGCTTAATAAGAAGTACCTCAAAATCCCTGTGACATCCCTGCCCTCTTAAGTCTCTTGATAAGTTAATAGCCATTGAATTCTAGTTTTCTCCATCCCTAGCCAGTGAAGGAGGATTCTATGAAGATTAAGTTGTAATGTTCTTTGTGTGTATGTGTGTGTGTGTAACTCTGTGTTACAGAAAGCGTTCATGATCGCATAGGGTTCTTTTTTTTAATGTGATTTATAATCTCATGTGCAATTTTTTTCCCTTCATTTCATACCTACATACTTGGTTTGTTGAGTTCTCTCTGCAGATTTGCAGTTTTGTTAAACTCCCTGCCTGGATACCCCAGGGCTTTTACATGGGGGCTGAGTCTAGAGAGTCTCTATGCACTATCACAAAGTTTCTTGAGTATTGTTTCCTTAAATCATCCAAAACCGGGTGCTGGCGGCTCACACCTGTCATTTTAGCTACTCAGGAGCCTGAGATCTGAGGATCATGGTTTAAAGCCAGCCCGGGCAGGAAAACCCATAAAACTCTTATCTCCAATAAACCACTAGAAAACTGTGGCTCAAGTGGTAGAATTCTAGCCTTGAAGTGAAAAGCTAAGGGACAGCGCTCAGGCCCGGAGTTCAAGCCCCATGACCGACCAAAAAAAAAAAAAAAAGATTCCAAAACAGCGCCTAGTCCAAGGTCCTTATCCTTGAGACTGGAATGTCATGGCCCAGAATGGCTGGTCTTCTATAGGCTGATGAAGATGAGGCTCTCTCTGCGCCACCATGATCTAGAGCTGATTCTGATGTATCTTCCTGTCCTCCGACTCAGCTATTGAACTTGTGCTTTCTCACATCTGTTCTCACAGAGCGCTGATTTACATTCAAGACTCGCCTATGTGAATGGTGTCTGTTAAATGGGGTCTATAATGCAGTAAGCCTATCAATATACTGTGATGTTCACTATGTTTCTTTTTTAAAGTTACTTGGATGAAAAGTTGAAAAAAAATACTAGACTACTAATAGAAGTTACATTGCATGAGGAAACTTCTAACAGTTTTATTTTAACCCTTTTCTGAAATTCTCACTGGGTTGTAATAAACTTCTGTTTCTCCTCCCTCTCCTTTAGTATGGCGCTTGAACTCAGGGCCTCAGTCTTACCTTGCTTGGTCACCTTGGTCATGTCCCCAACCCAACTTCTTTTTGACTGGTTATTTTTTGGATAGATCTTGAAGTTGGATTCAACCCTTGATCTTCTGGGCTTCCGCCTCTTGAATAGCTGGGATTACAGGCGTGAGCCACATTCTTTTAAGAACGGACATTTTAAGTTTAAGATGAAAGAAGATAGGACCAATGTTACTCTCAAGGTTTCTTTCACTCTACAGATCCAGCTAAGAAGTGTTCCTAGTCTGTGTAGCTCTAAATGCATATGTGACCGTATGTCTAGGCTCAGCAGTCCTTCAGAATTGCTTTGCTATTTTCTCTGGGACAAGGGCTGACCTACTACTTCCCAACATATTTCTCTGAAGGTATCCAAGCAAAATACAGTCTTTATTAACTTGTTTTGTTGGTATTGGTTTTTTCAGTACTAGGTATCAAGTGCAAAGCCACAGCCCCAGGACCTCATTTATACATACTAGACAAGCACTGTATCCCCCAGCTTCTGTTTGATACGCATGCCTCTGGGATGAGATAAAGCCTTACTTACCAAAAGAAGGGTTCAAGAAACACGAGCCATGTCTAGATTGGCTGAGTCTTGTCACAGCAATTACTCCTGCCCCTGTCAGAAGGGAAACTGATAGTGGACTTTGTTGCCATCAACTCTTACCCTAGGGAAGCCTCATAATGGAACCAAGTTGACAAGACTGTGGGGTGAAAACATGGCACGCTCTGTTACACACGCCAGGCAGATATATGCATGCTGGCAGGATGCATCGGACAGTTTTGAAACTATCTTGAGTGTTATCTCAGGGGTGTTGTTTTTATCTGAACATCCCTCCATGTAGGTCTTGCAATTCATTTTTAATTTCTTAGTACTTCCTAATAAACAGATGTGTCTTGAGTTAGACTGTTTCAATAATTATTGTAAGCATTATGCTCCAGAAGAAGAAGAAATCAAGTTCTAAATACCTGGTATTAATCCTCATAACCCTGCTGTTTGGTTACAGGTAGATTTCCCATATATATACATGAGAGGCTCAATTTGGTTAACCGTGCCTAGTTTACTCTGTGTGTGTGTGTGTGTGTGTGTGTGTGTGTGTGTGTGTGTGTGTGTGTGTGTGTACACCTTTTTATGTGAGTAGAGATTGAATTTAGGGTCTTGCCCTTTCTAGGTAAGAGTTCTACCATTTGATCTATGTTCTCCCGTCCTTTTGGATTTAGTGTGGTCTCATGTTAACTTTTTACAAGCCAGCCTTCAAACCACAATCTTCTTAATTCTGCCTTCCAAATAGCTTGGATCACAGGTGTGAACCCCCACACCTAACTTGTTTTTCGGTAGGTGTCACTACCTGTTGTCTGGACCAGCCTCAAACTTCAGTCCCCTATCTCCATCTTCCAAGTAGCTGCGATTACAAGCATAAACTATCACACCCAGCCACATTTTTGTACTTTTGGTCCTTAATGTCAGGATGCACTTAATTTACCCCCGCATCACCAGAACTGCTTTCCTTACCCTTATCTTGAACTCATTTATTTTCTGGCCTTGATTGTGTGCCCACCTTTCCTGCAAGGACCTCAGAATCAAACATTCGTTTTTCCCTGCCTCGCCAGATTTCCTAAGAATATACCCTGGTGTGGATTGAACACATGATCTCCCCACTCATCAGTAGATAGCTATCCGCCCTCTCTAAGGCACTAGGTCATTTCTTGGGGAGGAGTGGGGACGGGAACAGGTTGTTTTTAAAGAGCTGCAGAGATCTTAATGAACGTTTCTTCACAGTTTATGATGTATCGCAAGAGGAAATCGCAGGCCCAGAGGCTGACTTCCTCAGCATCCTGCCTCAGTACATTTCAGTTCATTTAGCTGTATGGCCCTTGTAAGAAACATTCCCAGCCAAGTCTGTCCCTAAAAGGTACCCAGGGTGGAGAAGCTCAGACACTTGATGCCCAGAAGTGCTGTATTTTTATCCTTACTTTACATTATTCATAAGTACACCATGGCCAGTGTCAGATGTGGGTGAGTTGAAGCCCTGTGCCCAGTGAGAGACATAAATCCCACTGGTGTTTCTGGGTAGAGGTCCATTGCCACGAGTTCTTTATGCTTTTGTGATGGCTAGTGACTGCGAAGCTGTGACGGTGACGTGGTCTCCCTGGGGACACACAGCCTTCTTATAAGTGGTTCCAATAGCACAAAGCACAGAGACATATGGAAATTCCACTCTCATGCTTCATATACAGCATGCTAAATGAATTTTTCATATTGGTTTTTTAAAAAGAAAAAAAAAAGGAAGCATCCCAGCTTTCCCCTCACTGGTATGCCTTTTGGAGTTAGTGTCCTTTAAAGCAGCCAGTGGCGGGGGGGGGGGGGTTACTGTAATGTAAGCAGAGTGGTGCTTGCAAGGGAGACTTGTGGGAGAAGCGATGATGATTTTGGAAACATTATTCTGGGTGTTGAATTGAACAAAAGAGTTATTACTGCTGGGGGAAAAAAAAGATACTCAGAAATGCGTTGCTAATACTCTCTCAGATTTGGGCCTGAAGAACCATACTGTGAATGGACTGGAAAATAAATAGAGAGGAAAATAGCTAATTAAGGGGACAAATAAGCAGGGGAAAAGAGAAGGAGGGAGCTTGCCTGCTGGCATCAGCAGAGGAGAACGCACAAGCAGCGTCTGATGCATCTCCTTAAGAATCTGTGTGTTTGCAAATTACTCCATTGCATCTTAGCAAAATCTAATCTGAGTAACGAAGAGCTGAGTCGCGAACATAGTTGGATGAATTCCCTCAGTACTCCTGAAATATAACAGAGCAAGGAACAGAGTAATGAAAAATAACAGAGAGAGAGTAGCTAGGGGCTTAACTTATGATCAGTGTTCATTACAACAAATGACACTTTCACTGCAGAGTTACCATAAAGATTATTGACTCTTACGTAATGCGGTTCCCACCTGAATAGATTCCAGAACAGCTTAGCCTGTGAATGGGAAGGCCGGAGCAAGAGAGAGACTGAAAATGTATTCAATCCCCTTATTCATTTTTTTGCAATTAGTACTGGTGACTTGCCCGTTCAGAACCATGGACAGAGCATGTGAATGCAAACCTTCCTAGAACTCTTCCTAATTACCTTCAGCATGCACTAGCAGGGTTATATGTTATCCTCAGTGAAGATCAGGCTCAGAAAGTGGCAAAACTTGCTGGTAGTTTTATACCCACAGTCCCCTCCATATGTTCTCTGCCATTTGCTATTTTCCTTAAGCATACATAATTCAGCTTTAAAAAAAAATCTCTTTGGAAAGGAACTGTGTTTTGTGTAAAACGTTGAGCAGACAACCATACGGCATTTTGCAATTCTGTAGCTTTCACTTAAGTTGAGGATGGACAACCACAGTGGTAGGGCCAGTGTTCAGCAGACTTGACTTATGGAGCACCTGTTTGGTGTCTGCTAGGAAATCTGCACTTAATGTTAATTCATCCTCATGACAATCCTAAGAGTTGCATATTGCTTATTGCATGTTGTCATTGATCCTGCTTTACAGATGCTAAAGAACTCTCAGAGATGTTAGGTAACTTGTCTCAGGTTGCCCACATGCCAAGAATTGTAGGTGAGTTTCAGAATACCTTCTAACAATTTAACCTCTGCACAGATGCTGATAATAAGAATGATTCTCACACTCATTCATAGCCTCTCACTATCTCTCTCTTTGCATGTCTCTGTGTGTCTGTCCCTAGACTATCTCTTTCCTTCTCCTCCTCTTTTCCCAACTCTGTAAACCTCTGTAAAACCTTTACTTCAAACCAGTATTACAAGTCAGATAAGCGTAGCGTATTGTATATTTTAAAAGTCAACTTGATGCCACTGTACCCCTAAGAGATGGCTCTCTGTCAGTATTAGCTGGAGCTGAAGATGGCAGCCCTCAGTGATTCGGGAGATACAAATCAAACGAAGGAATACCAAGAGGCCAGAGGGTGAGGAACTATCTTGCTTCAGGGAAAGAAGATATGTAGCTTTGAGAAACAGGTCATTACTTATCTCAGAAATAACAGAAGAGGATTCTGGAATAGTCCTGTTTTGTGGAGAAAACACTGGGATGGAATGGGAATTGTAACCCACAGATTTAATTCTTGAGCCTTAAGTCATCAAAGCACCTTCTGTCTTTCATGAAGGAGATGTCCCAGCGCGTGGCCACCTGAAGTTAGTCCCGTAGCCCTTCCTCGCTCCAGGCCAGTTGGAAGTAGTGACAGATGTTTGAGTCACTAGCATACTGTGCTTGCTCTGGGATCTCCCATCCCTGGTGTCGTCATCGTGGGTAGGGGAGGAGCTTCCCAGATACCCTACTCCTCTGGCATCTCCAGCTCACACTTTAACTCTCACCTCTCCTTCACCATCTGCATTTAGAATATTCTAACACCTTCCAGGGGTGTTTGGTGGGTGAGAGTCTTTCATGAAACACTTGAGGTTCTTGGATGCAAGGGGCTGTTGTGACAAGCTTCAGATCTTCCTTCCCCACCCACAACTACAGTTTTGCCTGATAGAGGCAGGCATCTAACAGGGAAACTCAGGCCAGAGAGCAAGGTCCACTTCTCCCTGCATTCCAGGGTCCTTTCCCAGGTTCCTGGTGGGTGCTGAAATTGTCTTACTAATCTTATTTCACATCAAGCCCAAACCACACACATCCTAGTCTTTTTTTTTTAACTTTTTTTTTGTATTTGCAGACCATGCATTTTTTCTGAGACTGTTAAAACTCTGACTTAAAATATCAAGGCTGAAGGTGTATATTTTTTAAAACCTTAAACTCTCCATTCCTTTTTAGGGTATATATTTTTTTTCATAAAACTCCAAATATAGAAGCAAAAAGGAGGGTAGGATCTACGAATTCAGCGATACAACTGTCATGGACATCGCCTCATAAACTCGTTTTGTTTGGTTTTGTTTCATCATTACACTACTGAAATTTTGGACTCAGAGCCTTGTCTTTGCTGGGCAGGCTCTCCATCACTTCAGCCACACTCCCAGGCCTGGATGTCTTCTCGATTGTTCCTGCCATAGTCCGTGACTTGTCTTCAAATACCTCTTTGTTTCTTTGTGAATGTCAGCATATCCCCTTTCCCACCAAGAGCTGAGCTTGTTTCCTGCTGCTGATCTCGGTGTCATTGGCCATTATACCAAAAAGGAATGAGGAAAAGCACAAGCCACTTCATCTGCCAACGCATGGAAAGTATCCTGGTTGTGCTAGGGAAATGGCACAAGTTCCAGGTGCCTATCACTGCTTTATCCCAAAGTCTATCATGAGAGCCTTGTGGCTGAAACGCCATGTGTGTTGTAGGTAACTTCAATTTCTAAGGTTGTTTTGGAATCTAGTGTTGACTTTTTAAAATCCTTGTTCTGGTTGACAGTGGTATGTCATTCATGTCACTGGAAATCCTTGGACAGTAGAGGAAGGGAAAATAATACAATGCTAAGATCTCAGGCACCATGCCACCAACCAACCAGAATTAGCCTTAGATATGTGAGTCCCACAAGTTTTGGTCAGGGTTCAAGTAGTTTAATGTAACTGAAGTGTTAGTACAGGTTTCATAGTTCAAATATGTAATTTCTATTCAGACATTCAACTTGAACCAGAAGCCCTTATACATAGTGATGTGTTTCAGTGGGTTCTGAGTGTAGTAGGATAAAGTCCTTCATGAATATATGGCACCTGCTGTCAAGTGAGAGGGGCCTAAGACACTGACCAGACCATTTTATATTTAAGGAAAATAGGGCAACATAGTGGGTTAACCCTAATACCATGTAAGTCTCAATTCAGTGTTCTGATACCTACAGACCTATGCTTCTGTCTAATGAGATGTCCAGCTTTCTGTTGATTTGAATATGTGTCACCCACTATGGTCAAATCACCATGGGATAGATATTCCCAAGAGGAGAGAGCCTATATAGTTAGCCACAAAAATGAAAAAGAAGGGAGGAAAAGCAGTATAGTGATGGTAGTAGAAATAGCAGTACTCTTTATATCATTTGTCCTTGTCTTACAAACAAAAGAGAGAAAGTAAAGTCTTCTCTTTTACATATTTGCATTCATAATTACGTGACGCCATCTAAGAGCAACAGAACGCATGTAGACCTGCATGGTCTCATTTGTGGGATATTGCTTAAGACTTAAAGGAGGTAATGTAGAAAATGCTGTAGAAGATTCCCATTTAGAACATTAATATGTAGTGAGCACTTCACGAATTTGCTATTGTGACACTAAGTTAAGAACATCCCTGAGTTGCTCATGAAGGAAAATTGTATGACCACAGAGACTCTAGTCCTCCAATGATATGAAAAATTCAATTCTTATCTGTGATTTATCAAAAGGATAGTGCTCATTTCAACTGAATTCTTTCACCAGCAGCTACTATCTTCAATTCATTCTTACTAGCATTAGCTATGGTTCATTTTCAGCAAAAGCTCATGCTATACCACAAAGGAATTTACTGGGAACCACTTATCCCATGAGTGAGAAAGGGAATCTTTACATGTCTCCTGGGAGACTACACAACTCAAAAGGCCTCATGGTCCCATTATTACCACATGTTCCACGTTGCCTCTACCTTTCGCCTCAGGAATCCCACAGCACACCAGAGAAAACACCTAACTGATATAAGAGCCAGAATTCCATGACAGAAAGTAACTTCTGGTCTAAGTCCAGGAGACTTGCCTTAGCCAACCCAGCACATGGCTTTTCACTGGACAACTCTAAATAGAAAGCTGATGGCTAGTCATTGAAGACATTAAGAAATGTTCCCTGGCTAATTCATTGCATCCATTACTCATCCATATTTATTAGTGACTGTCATAAGCCAGGTACTAGAGCTAGAGCAAGAAAAACAATTTAAATGTAGTCTCACATTTCAGAGACATTCATGATCCACCGAGGAAGCCATTTTACAAGTTGGTTTTACTTCCAATATATCCTAGTAAGTACAGTAACACATGCTTTCATTCAGTGAGTCAGCTACTGTTCACTGAACACCAGTGGCACACACAGAGGGCCCTGAACCAGATGGACAGATTTCTGCACTCTAGGCATCAGACAACAGTAATCAAGTAGAATATCTACAGTGATACACAATGAGAAGGAAGTTAATGTCAAAGACAGCGTAGACAAAGTCCTCACTGGAACATTCCCATTTGAAGCAGACCAGAATAATGGCATGTTCGTCTGTACTTGGCATCCCTTTGATTACAAGGAACCCAAAGCCAAAGAGGAAGAAGGCATTATTTGATGATTGTATACTAAAAATAATCCCATTGTACAGTGGACTTCTGGCATGCATGTCATGATCTATGGAACAAGCCATGTTAATAGATCCATTCTCTCTTGTTCTTTTAGTTCTGCTCTGTCTGGGCTGGTTTCTATCCTAGGTAGGCTCTGATCACAGCAGGCCAACTTGGGGGTGTCTGCAGTGGGGGCTCATATCATTCTTCACTCAAGTCAAACAGCACAGAAAACACTTTTCTTCTCTACCTGTTTGAGCTAACACCCTAGGCCTGTTTCTCTCATTGTCTGCTGTGAATCACTTGCTTGTGCGTGAACCAGTTAGCTTAGCCAGGGTGACAGGGTTGGGCTGGGCCATCAGCCATGTGACAGTGACATGAGGTGACATTCTGACTCTGAAGTCCAAGGGCTACATTCTCATCCCAGGATTTATGCTGTCTATGTCAGTTTCCTCCCCTCTGAAATGAGGATGATGGTAGTATGCATCTCAGGCAAACATCAAGAATATTCCAGGCAGAAGGAATAGCAGGGGCTAGGAGTGGGAAACAGAAAGGAGAACAGGATAATGGTGGGCACTGGCTAGAGACTGGACTATGTAGGCAGGGTTAGCAGCTTAGGACTATCACCTTTCTAGGTATGTCTGCTTCCTTGTTGAGACATTACGTTGTTCTGCCTGGGTGTACACAGCTCTCATGGCTGGCTGGTCACCAGTACCTTTCCATGAAGGAGAATGGGTGCTCACTGCCTTCATTTACCCAACTGTAGACATTTGTGGACCGCCGCTCTTCTGCCAGTCAGTACGTTGGACTGGTTACAAAGGTGCCTTAGGCCTGGGAGTTATGCCAGTGGTATTCAGGTGACGTCATGTTTCTGCCTTGGTCTGTTTTGTGTTGATTTCGCCATTTGGTTGGATGCAATCTTACTTCCTTTATATTCAAGTTTTTGAGTGCTGCCTCAGTCATTCCCAACTGTATAACCTCCTTGTTTGATTTTCTATTGGTAAAACATAGTGAAATACATATGAAATGTCATGTTAGCACCAATGTTATGAGGCCTATTGGGAAACGATCACTTAGCTTTTGAAAGCTTAAGTAATTCTTTTCATAGTAGTGGGTTTGAGAATAATTTTAGAAAGAATAAATTACCCATAAAAATAATTTCTTGTTTTCTATGTTATGTTTATGAGTCAGTTTGTATAACTGTGTATGTATTACAAACCCAGAAAAACATATACAGTAGGTATCTTGTGTGCATGTGTGTGTGTGTATGTTTGTGTGTGTGCATTTGTGTACCAGAATTGGACTTTGAATTCAGGGCTGGAGCACTGCTCTTAACCTTTTTTATTCAAGAATGGTGCTGTACTATGTGAGCTACAGCTCCACTTCTAGCTTTTTGGTGGTTAATTGTAAATAAGAGTTCTCACAGAACTCTTTTTTTCTGCCCAGGCTGGCTTTGAACCACAATCCTCAGATCTCAGCCTCTTGAGTAGCTAGGATTATAGGCATGAGCCCTCCCCTCCCCCCTTGGCACTTCATTCATACTCTTTTTGAATCTCTACAGATACCAAGTAATAAAATAATTCTTTTATGAAGACAAGAAAATCCAATCTAGGTATGGAGCCACTATCAGAAAAGAAGTTCATTGGGAAACCCCAGTGCTCTTGGACTTATTTCCTTTTGCCTTTGAGTTTATTCTAAAAATGGCTACATTTAGCACTCTGCAGTTTAATTTAAAAGGATTACCTATTTTCTTAAATGCTTAAGCAGAGAAGCAAGTTACGGTTATTGATTTTTCTCTGCATGTTTCCCGTGAAAGCTGGATTTGCTCCCTCCCAGGGGAGTGTACCTCCTGAACCGCATGCTCGCCTGTGACAGTCCGGACCTCTGATACATAACCAAAGACCTTGCCGATATCCTTGCGACTGCTTGGGGAATTTTTATGAAGTAAAAGCATCATTAGAGTAGACAGGATGATGAACTTTAATGAGCATCTTTTGTGCATGATGTTGTTAGTTTTGTTCAACCAGCAATCCTCATTTCTCCCCTCCAGTGGGGCAGATAGTGTGGTACATGTAGGATGTTTTGAAACCTGTCTTCTCTTCTACATGGTATTTTTTGAAGGTTCGATCTCTGCACAATTCGTTTTTGGCAATTAGCACGTATTTTCTTTTTATGCTGCATTGGGACTGGAGACCAGTGAGTTCTAATGGAGACAATGGAATGGCCCATGTGACTGTGAATGACTTTGCATAGAGCATCTCTCAAAAAAAAAATCATTGCCTTTTGAATTAATGAGATTTCTCATAGGATTAGGATAACAGTTACTTTCTTTTTTTCTTTAAGACTCAGCATTTTTCAGGCTGAGGTTCTGTCCCCAGTCCCTCATAGCTACTAGATAAGACAAATAAAGATATTGCAAATGCTTCTTAGTAATCTAGGCTTCACACCCTGTCCACAGACTTATTTGTAGAGATGTTATATTTAGCATCCTACCATAAGATGATAAGCAGCATTATTTCTCTCCATTATTTTTTGCTGGCCATGCACTTAGGTTTTAAAATTGGTTCACTTTGTGGTGTATATAAGGACTTTCCATAGAAACACCCAAAACAACAGTAGGGAGGCATATGACATGAGCAAATGACTTCAGAACGGCAGATTGCACCTCTCATATACCTGGCATCCAGAAACACAATATTTACATGGCACACAATGTGTTTCTCATAGTGCCGTGCATATACAGAATACAAAAGAAGTGAAGTCTATACTCCATACTCTCAGGAAAAATGGTACTCTTATTAAGAAAACACAACAAAAAGCTGGCACAGTGGCTTACACCTATAATCCCACCTACTTAGGAGGCAGAGAGAGGAGGCTCTATCCTAAACCCTGTCTCAAGTGATAGAAACTCCTGCTCAGCAAGCACATGGCCTTGAGTTCAAATCCTAGCACCAGAAGAGGAGGAAGAGGAGGCGGCAGCAGAACATGATGGTGCATGCCTATGACTTCACTTCAGAAGTTGGAGAAGTTTCATAATCCAAAGCCAGCCTGGACAACAAAGCTATAAGACTCTTACCTGAAAAAAAAACTAAAGCAAAAAGTACTGGAGGCGTGGCTGAAGTTGTAGAGTGCCTGCCTAGTGTGCAGAATACCAAACTGAGAAATACAAGGCAATAAGAGACAACATAACTTGGTGAAGTTTTAACTCCTTTGGAGTGATTGCTTTGGCTTCCACCAAGGCCTAAAGTGGCACAGGTGTTGATTTCCTCATTTAGAAAACAAGAATAATAGAACCTGCTGCTCTGTCTTGCTGTGTCAGTGAACCATGCGTGTGTGACCTCAGAAGTAATCATTGTTTTGTCATCAAGGCAGTCAGCTGAGAGGCTAGAATCACTTTACCTTATCATCCAAGAGCTGATGGAAAGTAATCATGAGATCTAGAGGAGATGCTGTGAAAGGCCTCTAGGTCTCAAAATGCAAATGATACCTGAATTTTAGGAAGGACCCAGGCAGCAACTACAGGATATGGCCACAAAGATCTGAAAAATCAACAATCACAACAACAACGAAACCCTGAATAAATGGTGGCTGGTATGAAGTGCTAATTCCAGGCCGTGAACTGACTTGGACTTGCTTTTTGGGGGAATTACTATAATGAGCCCAAACTCATCTGACATCCATTGCGCCTGCTAGGTGTATTATGCTTGTTGTTATTCTCTAGCTAAGAGAGCCAGACTCTGCGATATTTGTAGTAATTTCAGGACCTGAAAAGATTGTGGCATTTACTGTGCCTTAAAAATTATGTACCATAAGCCAGGCACCGTTGGCTCATGCCTGTAATCCTAGCTACTGAGGTTAGAGGGTCGAGGTTTGAAGCCAGCTGGGACAAGAAAGTCTGTGCAATTCTTATCTCCAATTAACCATCAGAAAACTGGAAGTAGATCTGTAACTCAAAGTGGTAGGCACTATCCTTGAGCACAAAATCTCAGTGACAGCACCCAGGCCCAGAGTTCAAGCCCTATGACCACACCAAAAAAAAAAAAAATGTACTTTAGCCAAGTGCCAGTGTACCACACCTCTAATCTTAGGAAGCTGAGATCTGAGGATCACAATTCAAAGCCAGCCCTGGCAGAAAAGTCCATGAGACTCGTTTCTCTAAATAATCACCAAAAAGCCTCAAGTAAAGCTGGAGCTGGAGGGATAGACCCCTAGCTGTGAGCAAATACAGCTTAAGGTTAGCACCCAGGCCCTGAGTTCAAGCCCCAGGACTGGCACACGCGCGTGCGCACGTGCACGCGCTCGCGCTCACACACACACACACAAATTATGTACATACCAGCATTGATTTTTTTGTAAATAAACTTGTCTTCCCTTTTTGTATTTTTTAGTAAAAGATACACAAGTGATTTAAGTAATATGATAGCGAGAGCCAGGTGCTGGTGGCTTATGCCTGTAATCCTAGCTACTTAGGAGATCTGAGGACTGTGATTCAAAGTCAGCCTCAACAGGAAAGTCTGTGAGACTCTTATCTCCAGTTAACTACCTCAAAACTGGAAGTGGTGGTATGGCTCACAATGATAGAGCACTAACCTTGAGCAAAAACACTCAAGGACAGCACCCAGGCCCTGAGTTCAGCCCCAGGACTGACCCCCCACCCTCCAAAAAAAAAAAGGTAGCAGGACTCTGGAAAGACATAGGACTAAGGGATACACATATCATAGGTTGCTGAACTCAGCTTGGATCTATCTATCTACTCCTCATGCTGCACCCTCCTCATGACTGTTACTGCCCAGCGGGAGATGCAGTTGGATGAGTTGGCCCCCAAGTGTCTGCCCTGAGCCAAGTGCCAGGCAGGATCCTCCATCTGGGGGCAGAGGTGCTGTCTTACTTGTATGACCCAAAGTGCGATTGTTCTGTCAGTCAGGTATAGCACACATTGAGAGAAGCAAGGCACCAGCTTCTGGGAGACTAAGAACAGATCAGTGTTGTAGCCTATGACCTGCATTAGGGAAAGAGGGGGGAAAAAAAAACAATGGGTAAGCTGGGCACTCCCAGCATGTGGGAGGCTAAAGCAGTAGGATCACAAGTTCAAACCTAGCATGGGCTACATAGTGCATTCAAGGGTAGCTTGGGCTACATAATAAGAAAAAAAAATCAGAAAGCGATGATAGAAACTACACTCTATAAACAGAATACACGAGATATCAGAAAGCATTTACATGATCCTTTCAGCTAAAGTGTAACATGTCCCTTAGCCTAGTTTCCAGTACTCTCCGCCCCCCCCAGTACTTTCCCCACCCCCCCCCATGGTCCCAACTGGGCTGAAAATTATTTCTGGGGAGGAAACATATCAACCTCAACTACAAACTCAGTTCCTATGGTAATGGATAGAGGAGGCAGATGCAGTGCGAAAGGGACATCACCTTCTTCTGATCCTAGAAGCCCAGAGACATGGAGGCCCAGACCTGTGGCAGCTGGTAGAGGAGTCTGCCTTTGCCCTTTGTTGGGTTTGATAGCTGAGTCTCCCAGGTGACAAAGGGCTGAAGAGAGTGGGGACCTAGAGAGCTGATGGCTGGAGATAATCACAGGAGCTATATAAAATGAGAGGATCTTTCTGGGGAAGAGAATCCAAAGAAATAAAAAGGACTAAAGAGGTCTCCAGAGCACTAGTAAGAACCAGGACACTGCTTATAGCCGAGAGAGGAAATTTTCAAGAAGGGATTGGCTGGCCCACAGTAACCTTGGTTGCTTCTACAGTAAAGCAATGAGATTCCAGCGGCAGACCCACAAGAGTAAATGCAATGATGATGAGGCTCACTGATCTGTTTTCCAAAACGAAAGGTGGTCCTATGCATTAAACCGTGGATGTCAGTGAAAGGCATGTGTGTTTAATCAATAGACTGGTTGCAGAATGGGTTCCTATGTGCAGGCTAGAGGGGGGAGGGAGGCCATTTTGTGGTGCAGTCTTAGATACCAACAGCCATAGTTGTTCTGTTGCATGAAACTTAAAGTGGTCAGTCAGTAGCTGCTTTACTAATGCATCCCTAAAGTGACCACTCAGGCAGTGTGCAGAATCATTTCACAATGGCTCCTCCCCAGAGGTGGTCCTCCCCAAAGCAGCTTCAGCTGGCAGCTCAGGCAAACCCCTCACCCACTTTCACCCTTGAACTTTAGAGGTGGCAGTGGAGGAGACTTGTGAGCCTGATCAGGCCTGGCTCGCTCCTCACCCCGGCTGAGACTATCCATGGGCATCTCACCTTTGAAACTATCTTTCCAACAAAGCCTGTTCATCAGGGAGGCTGTTGAGAAGGCTAGCTTCTTTCCTGTCACTTCAGAGCACCCTCTCTTTTTTCTGACTCTTTCATCATTTCCCAATTATCCTCTACAAACCCCAGATTTCTCTTTTTTTTTTAAGAGGAGAGAAGAGTTTCTAGGACTGAGTAAAATGCCCACTTCACTTCCTGAGTTGAGCCTTTTCCCCAGGGATGGCTGCCCACCTCATAGGTGACCTTGAACCAGCTTTCCTTTGACGACATACTCAAGTTGGCCTAGCCAGGTTGGCAGTGCCTGCTGGACCCCGTGCAGTGGGAGCTCTACCCCCAAAAGACACATGGCCACAAGGCAGGTGTGGTAACAGCTTGCATGAAGTGGAAGAAACTGGCCAAATAACTGATGTCCTGGAATTTTGTAAGCTAGTAAAGGTAGCAAGCCAGGTGTGGCAGTGCACACCTGTAATCTCATTACCCAGGAGACTGAAGCTGGAAGATGGTGACTTTGAGACCATCATAGTCTCCATAGTGTTTCAGACTGATAGCTAGATGGATGGAGGGAGAGAGGGAGCGACAGATGGATGGGCGGAGAGATAGATAATAGGAAGAAACCAATAATATTAAAGGTGAGAACTACCCTCTGAAATATCTCTATAGCCCACATGGACAGGATTATGTCTAGTTTAATCTTTCCTGAGCCCTCTACAGTAGCTGAGAATTTTCATCTTTTTCCAATGAGGATATCAGGCGACAACATGTTAGTGACAGTCTGAGGGCCACCTGTCCTTCAAGATAGAAGGCAGCAGGGAAGGAAGAGGTGAATGCCAAGCCAGACCTCTGCTCCAGGCACTTGCATTGCAGATGCCCAGGGCTCCCAGAGAGCAGGGCAGGTGCCACTAGAGCAGAGTTCCCAGAAAGGGCCAGTGCTGCCCAGGAACGGGACAAGAATGCCAGATCTGACTGGTGCTGGGGGTTTGCCCAGGTCTAAGAGATTAGAAGAAAGAGGCCAAGCTGGAGAAGAAGCTTGTCTCACCACAGCCCTGCAGGGTAAAGGCACTTCCAGAGAAGAGAAAGTTGAGTGATTAGGAAGATGTGAAATGATCTGGAAGGTTGTGAGCTGTGTTCGTTGCGGATTTATTTTCTGTGGTTTATGATCTTTTGACATTTTAGAGGCCTTGCTTGTCGATTCCTTCAGAGAGCAGACGCTTCCAGTACACCTGTCTTGTATAGTTATGCCCCCTGCTACCTTCTTCATCTAACTCACACCAGCTCTATCTTCCTCTGCCCTGTGTCACCCCACAGCCATGTACTGGACAAGTGAACAGCACTGTGGTACTCTCTAGGCCCAGTCTCAATTACTTGCCTGCAGGGCTTTGACTGTTCTTTGTAGCTCTGAGCTACACTTTCTCCTGGTGTCTTCAGCCTTCTGACTCAACACTGGGACTTCCCAGTGAGTCCGATGAGAAACTTTGGGTAGCACCACTGTCACACCTCTCTACCTCTGGTTCTTCTACCTCTTTATTATAAGGATCTTTTGAGAGTCAGACACAGTAGTGCACACTTGGAGTTCCAGCTACTTGAGTCACAGAAGTAGGAGGATCATCATCTGAGGCCAGTTCAGATGAAGAACCTCATCTGAAAAAAAAAAAAAGCATAAGGATGGGGATATGGCTTAAATCAGAGAGTACTTGTCTAGCAAAGTTGTAAATTGAGTCTTTAGTACAGGAAGAGGAAGAGAAGAAAAGAAAAGAGAGGAGAGGGAGAGGAAGAAGATATTTACATTAGCTCTGTTTTCCATGTGCCATTTCAAATGCTCACAAGGATCAGGGATTAAGATGCAGCCATTGTCTGTCTGTCACAGATAGACCCATGGCTAATTGCTGATAGCCCCCAAGACTTGGACCTGAAACCCGTCTTGTTCTGCCCAGCCACAGCCTCATCTCCAGGTGGAAATGGCTGCCTACAAAAAGGCCGCTGTTGTCTGCCCACACAGCTGGAGGAATGAAAAGATCCCAAAGGGCACAGTCGCGTCATCCAGCTCCGCGATGAGTCACCGTGGAAATGGGGCCATGCATTTAGCTCGGCCTTAGTTGCTTTCTTCAAAGAGGATTAAACCCTTTCTTCCAGAGGTGTTTGGGGATTTCACATGGATAGAAAATGCCATGGTCTTTGTCCTAGGAAAGAACTGTAACGAAACAAGGCAATCATGTAATTATCTTTATTTAGTCACTCTTGACTATCACCCCACACCAGTCCTATTTTTCCCCAAGTATTCACTGGCAATAGATTTCTCTACATCACCTGGCTTATTGAGTCACCATGGGCACTCTGGGAGGAAAATGACATCCTTCCTTTATAGATGAAGGGGCTGAAGCCTGACAGGCAGGAGTCGGGTGAGAGCTGCAGATATTTGTACCAAATTAACACCCAGTCCGTGTCAAAACCAGAATGGAAACACCCAGGCCTGCAGCCTTCCATATGGCTCCTTGGAAAAGCTTGTTCTGTAGCAACACGAGGTCCAGGCACACACAGTGGGACCTGAGTATAAAAGTCAGGAGCTGAAACATCAGAACATTCCTTCAAAGGAACACCCCACTGAGCACCATGCAGCTTTCGGAAACCTTTCTGAAACCCTCGTTCTTGGATTTATACTGCCAGGTCAGCTGAGCCTCTACCTCTCTGGACAGACCTCCTGGCCTGCTTTGGTTCTACCCTGACACACAGAAGATGTCATGTCAGACCTATTTCTCTTCCCCTGACTATCAGCTCTCATTATTGTCCCAAACCTCTTTCCAAGCACCCAAGTGTTTCAAAGTTTCCACAGATGGGAGGACGATGGATGTTTATAACCCTTCAGGTTTAATTGTGTCTGATAGGACAGTGGGCATCTATCATGTATCCTCTGCTATATATGATATATATGATACATATAGACATTATATAATATATAACAATATATAAAATATACATCATCTACTATGTGCTCTCTATTAATCCCCCTTATTCTCAGATTTATTAGTTTTTATGAATATTTTTATTTAAGTAGTTGTTCAGAGGAGTTGCCACTCACCGAAGTAGTTTATGAATATGGTGCCTCTTGGTCATTGTCACCCCTGTCAGCAATCTCACCCACTCCTCCCAACCCATCCCTTCCCTCACTTTCCTTCATTTTAGGTTGTATATTGATCTTGTTGGCAATTTAACAAAGCAATCCATGTGTACAATGCTTCTTGGTCTGGGTCATCTCTTCCATGTCTTCACCCCCCTTCTACCCGCCCCTTCCCTTATATTTCTCAGTTTTGTGGTATATAGGAATTCTTGCCTGCATTCTTCTCCCTGCTCCTTCATTCTTCCATCCCTCTCCTTTTGGCCCTCCCCTCCCCTCTTGCAGGTACCCATTTCCTGGTACTTACTTTGTTGGGCTTTGACTTGGTCTTTTTAAAGAATTATGCCATTTGCACTATCCATTGAGTCTATTATACTTCAGTTCATTTATTTGTAATAACTCCTTGCTTACCACCCAGTGTGTTTACTTGTAGATTTATAACCACATTGACTAAGTGTAGGCAAAAGAAGTCATAAAGCTTAAAAGACCAGAAGAAGCCGGGCGTTGGTGGCTCACTCACGCCTGTAATCTTAGCTACTCAGGAGGCTGAGATCTGAGGATCATGGTTCAAAGCCAGCCCAGGCAAGAAAGTCTGTGAGACTCTTATCTCCAATAAACCACTAGAAAACTGGAAGTGGCGCTGTGGCTCAAGCAGTGGAGCACTTGCCTTGAGTTGAAGAACACAGGGACAGTGCGCAAGCCCAGAGTTCAAGCCCCATGACTGACCAAAAAAAAAAAAAATACCAGAAGAAAGTCAAAAACAAAACTTACCATTCCTGTGCATACCTTATGCAGCTTAGCTGATGTAGACATACGTTGCCATGAGTGTGTTTAAATTGTTGTGTGATCTGCTGGGTTCTTCCCTGCTTTTAATTTTGTGAAAATCTGCCTCATCAAAAGCAAATAATACCTCCTCCCTGCCAGCAAGGTTAAAGTGAATATGCTTAATGGAGGTGAAAAAGTAAAACTTGGAGATCTGTTGAAAGGCAGCATGTTTTAGTGGAAGTCAGGCCATCTTATGGGGATAAAGGGAGAGTGATGGAAGAGCTGACACTGATCAAGATGCATGGTACTCATGAACTCATATGGTAAATTGAAGCTCCTTTGCACAGCTATTTAAAGAAAATGTTCTAAAACAATAAAAAGAAAATGAACCAAGCATCCACAGTACCGTACTGAACCCTGTGCACTCCTGTGTCCTGTGTCAATCTCCTTGGAACTATATAGGTACCACCACCAAGAGTCTACTGTAATTCTTTTCCTTTTGTGAGACATGGGGCTAGAAAGCAGAGGAAAGATGCACAAGGCTGTAAGAGGACCCCAAGTCTGTATGAATTGCCTGTCCATGCACAGGACTGCATCAGTCCTGTTCCTGGTACCAGGTGAAAGGCCTCCAGCATGGAGGTCCATGCCTTGAGTAAAAACAGTATGCTAGGGTACAGGCCGCACAGATTAGGACAGGGACAGCATTAGGACAGGAACTGACCACAACAGCAGAGGTAAAGTTGCACTGATGTATTGACTTTCCTCTCTGTAGAAGCCAATATAGTTTTTGGTGGTTGTTATTGTTTTATTTTGGTTTGGGGTATGTATTTTGTGTGTGTGTGTGTGTGTGTGTGTGTGTGTGTGTGTGTGTGTGTGTGTGTGTGTGTGGTACTAGGGGTTGAACTCAAGGTCCTGTGCTTGCTAGGCAGGTACTCTACCATTGAGCAACAACCCCCAAGTCTTTTGGCTTTAGTTTGTTTTTCAGATAAGGCATTGCCTTTTACCCAGCCTAGCTTTGGATCTTGATCCTCCAGAAGTGTCCATTACCTAGTCTCTGGCATCTATGACCCTTTATAAAGCTTGGAGGAAGGGAACTTCTGTAGGTCTAAGGATGTGCTTCATGAGCAGCAGGCCCTTCAGGGGAAAGTGGAGTCTGTCCTGTGGCTGCAGGGAAGGCAGTGTTAGGCAGGGTAGCATTAAGCCGCTTTCTCTATTACGTTAGCAGAGATTCTTGACACTCCTAATTGCTCCAGAGTTTGAAGGCCCATGTGCAGACTCTCATGTTATCTGTCCAGCTACATGGTACCTTCTTAACACAAGAGGGTGGCCCTCCCTTTTTCCAGCAAAGGATTCCTGACCCCTGGCTGAGTGTTCATTATCTGCCCCCAGAGCTCCATCTTTTGCTAGCTGCAAAGTCTGCATTCCCATCTACAGAAAGGCAGAGAACTTTATTCCAGTCACAGCTGGTAGAAACTCCTCATCTGGCCCCTACGGGGATCTTGGCAGATTCTGGAGAAGACTCAATATAGTATGACCCAACAAAATACCAGAGTCCACCATTCTCTAATCATGTCATCCGATAGTTTCCCACATGCCTGGTCTTCTCCCAGTTAGTTAGCCAACATGTAAGCATCCACATGCCATAGATGTGGCCACAGAATGACACTGTCAAGAATAGAAGGTGGGGACTGGGGTGTAACTCAAGATTAGAGTGCTTGCCTCGCATATACAAGGCCCTGAGTTTGATCCTCAGCACTGCAACAATAAACTAACTATCTGAAAGGATAGGCAAGATTCTTCAGCTGGATACTAGAACTAGAGGTACCTTGAATACGGTACAGACTCTTGTTCCATCGATACAAGGCAGGTATAACCGGCATAATGAGATCGAGCCTTTCCTCTGGAGGGATGCAGAGAACTCAGAACTCCCCTAGGACACTGGGGATTTAAGACTGACCTGTATTTATTCTAGGGCTGCTTTTAATTTCATTTAATCAAAATCACTCATAAAGTATAGATTAATTACTAGCTGCTGCTTCGTTAACTTCTCTCTGCCATAGAGTCAGCCTTGCTCTGCAGTGAATACCATCCACTGTAATTGTAGGACACTTTGTCAACATTTAATCAACAGTACTTATTAATATGACATTGATGGGTGATAGCCAACCCCATGCTATCAATCATGCATATGCAGCCAGCACCAGCTCGGACACCATTGCTCTTTGTCACATTAACCAGCCACTAGCTCCCGCCCCCCCCCCCACCGGGTTTCCTGCCAAGCATAATACTCACTTTTCATGAAAGGGACACTCTGTCTCTTTACTTCAACCCAACTTTTGTCGTGGTTGACTTGCAGACTCATAGACTTGGAAACTTCTGTGTGGACCAGCTTCCTAAGCAGTACAACAGTCCTGAAGATCATTGCCGGTGCTGTGTTCACACCCTGCCCAAAAAGCGTCAATGATTGAGTGTCATGGCTTGTGTTGTACAAGTATTATATGTAGGGTAATTTTTAATTCTTTCATACTGTATTCAACCTGGTGAAAATAGGTGATCTCTTAACTTTCTGTGCCTTACTGAGTATTTCTGGAGACTATTGTTTAAAGCTTTACCAGTAGAAACTTGTGTTAGGAAAACAGATCTCATGTTGCCCTCTTTTTTTCAGCCTCTACGGCAGACACATGCAGGCGAACCCAGAACCCCCAAAGAAGAACAATGACAAATCCAAGAAGATCAGCAGGAAGCCTTTGGCAGCCAAGAACAAATGAGGAGCTGGCTTGGGCCTGGTTCACTCTTGGGTCCTTTTTTTGTTTGTTCATTTCTCTGTCTCACAAATAAATACAATGTGTGTAGTTTTATGTTTTTTTCTTTACCTTTTCTTCTCTCTCACATACACTCACATGTTTACCACCTTGCCTTTGAAATTATTTTGGTAGGTGGTAGATTTTTTACACTGTCTTAAAACCACTTCCATTTGTTTCCAGAAAATTGCCAAAGGCAAGAAACAAAGCTCTAATTCAACTGCAAATTCCATAGTGGGCCCAGGTTTTAGTCCCTTCAATACACATCACAAATCTGCTTATTATCAAAAGAATAATTAAAATCATGTAACCGCTGAAATGTCACAGTTAACACTTTTCATTTTTTCCTGTTTATTCACATAACTCATTATTTTGCCTTATTAACAAGTCTTCCTCCACCACTAAGCTATTAAGTTCATTTAACTTACAAATGATTTTAATAAAGTCTTCAGTTTGTAGCACATGTTGCTTCTTGATTAGAATAAAGAAAAACTTAACAAAGCAAGGGATAACATTGACCAAGAAACATTGTACTCATAACCTGACTTATGGAATTATAACTTCTTTGTATAATTACTTAATAACAATAAAAAAATAATGTAATCATGGGGTATGCACATGTTTGTTTACTTGTTCACCCCTCCCCAAAAATGTAATATTATCCAATTTTATTGGTCAGTGATAAACTCTGAAAGTTTCTGTGAAAAAAAAAGTGAAATTAAATCATTTTTTTCTCACATCAGTTTGTCAGCTTTTTCTTTTCTTTTTTTATTTTTTAAGACTGTTTCTAAAATAAGAAGGAACAGAAAAACAAATCTCTTGGAGATTCTGCCAAAGGATTTTGGAAGGCAGCAATCCTTCGCTGAAGGGATGGTGACTCCTGCCAGTGGCGTGTAGACAGGAGCTAGGAAACGAGAGACAGAGAGAGGGAAAAAAAAAACCTTCAAGTATGTTTTTTGTCACTGCAGAAAATCTGCTTCTATCAAAGCCTTCTTCCAAGGGATTTTGATGCCAAAGAAGTTGTATAAATGTTGCACAAAATCTATACCACACCCAGTGTGGAAGCTTCCTCTTCAGAGTCATTAAACAACCAGTTGTTTCACATCTGTGCCAGGCAACCCTCCTTTCTCAACAACAGTGATATATATATATATATATATATATATATATATATATATATATATATATATGGAAGTGGAGATAAATCCAAGCACAGGCTTTGTGATCAGAGATACCAACACCTGGATATCTCACAACAAAAGATGTGTGAAGAAAAGTACTCTCAGTGGATGGTAGAAGCGAGATCCACCTCTCTCCTCTGCATTAGCTTTTGTCATTTTTCCCCCAGACCAAGACCCACCAGGACATATTAAAAGCTAGAATCAGAACTCAAGAAAAAAAAGCCCTGGATTCATTAGAATATAAACTTTCCATTCCAACAGACTCTTGAGTTTTGGCTTCTTGTTTCTGGACAACTTCCTGCCAGTATATTACCCATGGGAAGATGAATCGCCAGGTGCCACGCATCCACATGGATCTACAGATGATAGAATTTTTACAGGTGCCTGAATGTTTTTAAATCAGTTTTAGAGTTGATGGAAATTACAGGAGGAAGAGCAATGCCCACTGTTGTTGATTGAGAAGATAACTTAAAGTTAATACTTACAACAAAATATTAGTAAGAACATAATATTAAAGAAGACTTATAAGTCATTTTTTTCAAAAGATGAACTCTCTGGATGGAAATATGGGCAATACACATATATAAACTCACAGGGAGGAAATACCTTTAAAAAGCAATGGGATAGGAGGGGAGAAATCTCACTAGTAATGAAAAAAACTACAAATCAACATAAAAATAAGCAATGTATAACCATGAGAAACATGAAAATATTTTTTAAAGCAATATTCAGTGCTGGAAGGGTAATAAGAGATAAACATTCTCGTACACTGCTATGTGACATACAACTTTTTTCTCTGGCAAGGTGATAGCATTTTAGAAGTATGTTGCAAAACTTTAAATCATGTACTTGGACC
Source organism: Dipodomys ordii (assembly GCF_000151885.1). Lineage (NCBI taxonomy): Eukaryota > Metazoa > Chordata > Mammalia > Rodentia > Heteromyidae > Dipodomys > Dipodomys ordii. The sequence continues at coordinate 14,739,151 of NW_012267240.1, forward strand.
CAGAAATTTTATGTGTAAGAAACTGTCCCATCGATCAAGACACATTGTATTCGTAGACAGACATGTTGAATTGAACCCCTTAGAACCACTACATATATATAGATATACAAATATATATACACACACACATACACACACACATATATGTGATTTTGAAAAGAAATATCCTGAGAAAACTTTCAGAGATGCACACATGAGCTATGTGCATGAGTATTGCAACTTTGCATACAATGTGAATATGGAGAAATGCCACATGTCCACAATAGAAGAATGGTCCAGTGAGTTGTGGCCTATCTGTATTGCAGACTTTCATGAAGTCACTAAAAGTTGTTGAACATGCCAGCACTGGTAGATCCTGCCTATAATCCTATCTACTCAGGAGACTGAGATCTAAGGATAGTGGTGCAAAGCCAACCTCCGCAGGAAAGTCCATGAGACTCTTATCTACAATAAACTACTAGAAAAAGAAGTGGTACTGTGGATCAAGTAGTAGAGTGCTGGCCTTGAGCACAAAGAGGCTCAGGAACAGTACCCAGACCTTGAATAATTCATAATAATATATAATGTATAATAATAATGTTCAAGCCCCAGGACTGGCAAAATAAGATTGTTGAAGATCTACCCATGAAACAAGATAATTGTATCACTTGGAAAGAGTGAAAGACTTTTTTTAAACTAAGGATAGTTTCAGTTGTGTAAGAAGGAAATTATGTTTGTAATATATGCACATAAAGATATGGAAAAACCTAGAAAATTTATCTTAGCATAGTGGACTAATTTTTTTTAATTTTCTCTTTTATACTTATATTCTGTGCTTTGAAGTTTCTGTAATGAGCATGTAATCTTTTGTAATCAGAAACATTAAATTCATTTTTTTCAAAATGTAATTTGAGTATTATGGTGTAATTTTGTAATCCAGAAAATAAGATCACATATGTAAATTCAAAGCATAATACTTTGTTACTGTAATAGTTTTTCTATGTCTTTTATACACTATTTTGTCCAACTTGATATATGAATTGACCAAAAAGTTCAGTTCATAACATAGAATTTTACTTTATTTTTCTTGGAATTTACATGTTAGTGGAGGAAGATAAAAAAATAAAACACAGAATTGCAGAACATATATTTTATATAAAAACAAAGACAAAAAGATGAAAATTGCAGCATTGGTAGGAGGGACTGAGCTGCAATCACAAACTAGATAATAAAAGTTCCACTGAAAGTGACATTGGAAAAGAGACCTCTAAGAGGGGAAGAAATGAACTTTGCCAATGTATTTAGAAAAGAGTGCTGTCAACTCAGAGTACAGGAAATTCAGTGACCTTGAAGCATGATGAAGGGTAGGTAATCTGATCCTTTTAACAAAATCCTTTCTGCCTTCCATGCTACCTTGCCATCACTCAAGGTATCTTAACTTCCCATCACTTAAACAAAATACCTATGATGATCAGCTGATAAATAGGAAAGGGTTATTTTGACTCACAGTTTTGGAAATTTGGGCGCATGATTAGTTCTGTTGCTTTTGTAGGGGCTGGTGCTGCTCAGTACATCATGGTTAGGACTGCATGTCAGAGATCTGTTCACCTCATGGTGGCCAGGAAGCAGAGACAGGAAGGGGTGGGCTCCTGATAATGCACACCTCCAGTGATCTGATTTCTTCCACTCGAATCCACCTATTTGTTTCCTTTTTTTTCTTCCAAACACTACAATTGAAGACCAAGCATTTGGAAGCCATTTAAGATCAGTGAATAGCAGTAGTTTTTACTGCAGGCCTGAGTCTCTGTGTTCCAGAAGGGAGAGTTGTTTTTTTTGTTGTTGTTTTGTTTTGTTTGTTTGTTTTTTTACATTCCTTGATCGGAGTATCTTCCAGAGTTCCAGAGGTTCTCCTTTTTATGTGAAACACTGACCTTGCCCACCTAGCTGGGTATCTTAGAAATAATGTATATTATTAATTAATATAAATACATGGTGATATTGCCTCTTACACTTTTTTTTCATGTAGTAAAATTTGGTAACAATATTGCCCAATTTACCTTTTAATCTCTTTTCTGTTTATAGTATCACTGTTTATTGAAGGTCTTCCATGTATATAATTGGCATTCTTTGATTTTCACCCAATGATTATCTCGTGTAGGAATTTGATTTCAGAAAGACTAAGGAACTTCCCCAAAGGAAAAGACACACCTCATTTACCCCAAAGGCAACAGTTCTCATTCCCATCTTCAGTTGAAATTTCTGCTCCTTAAGTGATCACTGTAATGATACATGCAAATTAGTACATGCTGGCATCCAGGTTACTGAAGTTTTTCTCCCTATCTATAAGTGTGGGTCCTTTGATTTCTAGTGTTAGCATTTCTCACGTTTAGCCAAATGACCACTACATGTCTCTATTAGTGACATGGTGTATTGACCATAACAGGTGAGTCTCACTCCTGAAAATAACGTTGGCTTGTCCCATCTCATCTAGAAACACATTTCCAGTATTATCCCAAAGAAGAACTATTCTGTCCCAAAAAGGATTCCCCCCCATGGCTGACCCAAAGACTAATGCCTTATACGTTGGGGCAAAGTTGCTTTGGGTTCCATTTTCTAATAGCTTGGACTTGGCATAATCAGATAACCTGGTGCCACCTTCTACATCCTTGTTAGTACCTAAAGCATATTAGACATTAAAATATGGCATGAATGGACAGATATTGTTCCATTGGATGTTTCCAATGCTTTATTTCCACTTGCCGCTGCTTCTCTCAAGAGTTTACTGTCATTTCAGCCATGTTTTCTCATAAGATGTTTACAGGCCTTCAGAAAAGTCAGTAATGCACCTCACAGGGTTGCAGACCCAGGAATCAGGATCAAGTAAGAATGAAGTATCTTTAGGAAAGACTTCACATTAAAGTTTGTCATGATCACTCACCTAGGGGTGGTGTCAGCTTCTCATATGAGAACCAAGCAAGGTGTAGAAGTGAGTTCAACCACTAAGCATCCACCCCAGACATCCCTGAGAACATCCCAGTTTATAGGCTCTTAAGATTAAGTTTGTCTATGGAGACACCATCTTCTTGATGAATCTACTTCCCACTGTTTAAACTGACATATTATGAATATAAGTATTGTTAGACAAGCCAATTCATTTATGCCCCAAGAGGAAAACATTACCAAGCACTACAGCTGAAGGAACTAATTCTTTCTAGTACTACCCCAAATACACCCGCCACATAAGCAACAGTCCCATTGCCGTGTGCACTGCTTGCTTTATTTTGATTTGAACAAAGAACTGCTTTGTTGTGTGTGTGCTCTGTCTTTCTTAGATTACCTATTACCTGTCCTTCCTGTAGCTCTAGTGAGAGGCAGGGCTTTGATATGTTATTAAGGGATCAGAATCAGTCATTGAAGACATTTCAATGAAGGGCAATGAAAATAATACAGTCTAAAGTCCAACCCTCTGAGAGAATAGTGGTTTTTTTTATGTTGTTGTCTTGGCTGGGAAGAAGCTGTAGAAGGGCTCTCCATGAGTGGAGATGTTCAGATGGGCATAGGTTTGGGGTTCACATAGACATGAACCTGCCTTGCACTCTGAGTTGAATACTCTCTTATGAAGATTCAAGTTTACCTGAAGTTTCAACATGTGATCTTATTTAGGAACAGAGTCTCCAGAGAGCTGAAGAAGTTAAAAATAGTTCATACAGGTTTAGGGTGAGCACCTTAAAGCTAACAATCCATGTTGTTATGAAAAGATTGCATGCTGATGCAGGAACACAAGACAGAGGCCATGACAAAAATGAAGGCAGAAATTGGAGGGATGTGTCTCCAAGCCAAAGGGTGGCCATGTGTCGGCCAGCAACCTCAGAAGTTGAAAAAGTCAGGGAGCCTTCAAAGGGAACTATGTACATTGCTGTGAACAAGTACCTGAGAAATAATTTAGAATGAGGAATATTTTATTGTGGCTCATCCTTTCAGAAGTGTCAGTTCATGGTCATCTGGCTGTTGTTTAAAAGCCATAGTGAGGTGGAACATCATGGTAGATGGTCATGGTAGAAGAAAGCTACTCACCTCACAGAATCAGAAAGCAGAAAGAATCAGAGCCTATAGGATTGTCACTAAATAATTGGATTATCCAGCTATGAACCAAACCTTCCACATATGAACCTTTTGAGACAGCACTTCCTATGCAAATCATAACATTGACATCTTGATTTTGAACTTCTCATTTCCTAATATGTAAATACCAGTACCTCCAACCAGCTCACACATGGGCAGCAGTGACTGGTCTCTCATAATGGAGAGTCTAGAGCTTCCTGCAGTTTCTATTCCATTGTTGGAATGCCCAGAACTGTGAGTGACCAATTTCTTTGTATCCAAGGAAGCAACTTGGAATCTGAACTCCAAGACCTCCTTGTGGAGCATCCCATTCCTTAGGCATCTGGCTTCCCTTTGAAGAACCTGAATGAGTCCATTTCATCAGATAGCTTCTGTTGCTATAGTGAAGTCCACGGATAGAATTACATCTTTTGAGGAAAGACTTTCCAGTCACCTCATTAAAGAAATCTCATTGCTTTATAGGTGTTGGGTGACCATCTATTCACATTTATTTTCTGATCTCAAGCTATAAACAAAGGAAAAAATAATCAATATGTAAAAGTGGGGTTTTTTGCTGGTTAAGTTGCATTCTTTTCTGTTGCTATCTGGGAAAGGCTTAATTTTCTAATTTCATGAGCACAATATGAAGAGTCCATCTAATTGTCTCCTGAAAAACTTTCACAAACAGGATAATAGATACAATTCATTATTTTATTCATCAAAAGAATATTTGCTGAATATATGTCAATATGTGCTTGTATATTCACAGATTACCTCAGAAAGGATGTACAAGCAATGTAGCAGCTGTCTCTAGGCATAAAAATTAAAAACCTTTTCACGGTGTCCTCTTTGAGAAACACCATCTACATGTATGATATATTGGGAGTCATTCAATAAAACTAACTTTTAGCATGCCGATATTTTCTCTAAGACAACTTTTAAAATACTTATTGTAACACTTACTATATGCAGACTCCTAAGTGTGGAACATACAGTCTTAAGTGAAGCAGAAAAATCCTTGCCTTTCTTGGTCACCTAGTCCTGTCTAGGGTTAGAGATCATCTGTAAGTTACTATTTACATAAGCAAGCAGGAAGTTACAACTAAGTGGGACCAAAGAAGACCTGAGCATCACTGAAAATCTCTGCAGCAATGGTGTCCCAAATGAAGGAAGCCCACAGAGTAAGGGCAGTTCCAGAAATACACAACAATTAATCACTAAGTTAGGACAAGAACTGAGACCTTCTATCTTAACTCAAAGATACAGACCAGAATGATGTGTGTTAATAGAGTCCATCCTTGGAACCTACGTTGCCATGCCACATCCAAAAAGTGGGAAAACTAGTATTGATCTGTCAGTTTCAAGTGACTCAGAGAAGCTGGTCTTTTGAAGATGATTTGACCTGCCACAGCTAAGTAGCCATGGTGCAAGAATGTGGTATTCACAGTTATAATAATTATTTTGCTATTGTACAAAGTACTCAGCCCCACAGTGGCCCTGGAGGCAAACCACCAGCTCCAAAATCTACATAGTGATTCTCTGCTATCCAGAACATGCTATGATATGGTATTTGTTGGGATAATCACAGAGATTTGTTAGAAAGGAGAAGAGTCCAACCCCCAAAAAGGCAAAAACCAACTTCCTGCCATTAGTTAGCTGAGAAAAAATAGAGTTGAAGCACATCTGAAGAGGAGCATATTTTTATTTCAAGAAATTCTGAGAAAGACCCAGTAATATCAAGGTCTGGTGAAATGCAGCTGATGGGTTTATATGTATTTAGAAATCTTTAAGTAGAGAAATAAATTTCAATCTTAAAAAAATTCCATCTTGGAAATGGCACTGTGGCTCAAGTGTGGTAGAGTGCTTGCCTTGAGCTGAAGAGTTGAAGAGCTGAGGGGCAGTGCCCAGGGCCAGAGTTCAAGTCCCACGACCGACAAAAAAAATCCATCTAAACCAACATAACTGAGGCACACATAGCCATCAGGAGTCACTGGACCAACCCAGACATCAGGGACTAAGTTTCCTTCCAAAGTTAATAAGGAGACAGAAGACAATGGGAGAGAGCAATGTATCCTTACCTGGTCCTTTCAGATGTCCAACTCTATGTGTGTCATTTTAATGATATTTAAATAGTGCTAAAATAGTATACCAGTGCTGAAGTGTTTGCATAGCTCAGTTCATTGTTCTTTTTTAGGGATACATTGAACACTCAACCTGATTGAAACCAACAGCCATATTGTTGCTTGTAACCTGGTCATGGATGAGATTCGTGGTCCAGTCTCCTCCATGACCAGATTATAAGCCCCAGTATAAGTAGGAAAGCTGGACAATAGTAGGAAAGCTGGACAATAATATTTGTCTACACGGCTGATCAAGGGAAAGACCGTGAAGGGGTTGGTTTGTGGGTATTCAAAGCCTAGAACTACTAGCATACCGAGAATTTGAAAAGGATAGCAGGTTATTATGAGAAATTTAGATAACCACCAAATAATTAGGGTTAGTCACAGGATAAGATTCACCTTTCCATTCAGTGCTCTTTGACCTCATGGTTAATAAGATGAAAGTCTCCTTCCTACCTCCAGTTTGGACATGTCACTAGGTTAATGGAACTTTGGTTTCCAGGCCTATCCACTGAACTGCCCTCCCCTCCTCCCCCTCATAAACCAGGAAAGATGTTTTTGAGCACCATGGCAACCCTCCTCCCTGTAGGAATACCTTGCAAAGCCATGGCCTCCCAGCCTCTTCCCAACAGAAAAGTTTCAGGTGGTAGAAGTTTTTAGAATGATATTGTCTTGCCATAATTTTATGCTCAGATCTGTGTGTGGCACAGTTTGGTCTCCGTACAGGGTCTGGCTAAATTTCAGTCCATCAAAAGGTGTCTGGGGAGGGCACTGTGAGGCATGCAGAGCCACAAAAGGGTTCTTCCCTCCAGTGGGGGGGGGGAGTTCACATTTGGGGAAGAGTCTGTTGGAGCTGGGGATCTATTGCTGTATTTCAAAGGCTGTGTTTCTTGAAACATTTTAATGTCCACCCTCGGTTGGAATCATCTGTGTTCAAAATAACAAATGCTCCCAAAACTTTTTCCCCTCTGAACCTCAGGAGGCTTGATTTTTTTTTTGAAGTGGATGGAAATTGGTGTGGAATTCATGAGGGAGGTCCAGAGAAGAATAAAATCAGCCATTCAAAGCTGCCAACAGCCCCTGGTCCCCTCTCAATTGCTATTTCCATGTCACAGAGTTCTTTTTCATTTTAAACATTCTGGGATATTTTCATGGTGTTGTGGCTAACCATTTTTAGTCAGTTTAAAAAAAATGCCTTTATCACCTCCCACCAGGAAACTCATGGAACACACTGTCGGAGATGATGAAACTTTTCCCCCCATTTTCTCCTTAAAAATATTAATGGCAAGCATTAAAAAGGAAAGTAAACACATTTCATTAGGTCTTCAGACAGCTTCGTTTGGAATCAAGAATTGTAATGATAATTATGAATAAAGGAATGGGATGGAGCCCAATGAACAAACTTGATTATATTTATCAAATGATAGGGTCGCTGCCAACTTCTGCTTCTCACTAAGTGGGTATAAAGAAGGTGCCATGGTGCGCTGCTGGGCAAGGCTCTGGGTTGGATGGTTCAGGCTGACAAACATTTAAAAGCTCTCAGTCTGAAACAGAAGGAGTCTGGTGGGTGAGAAAAAAAGGAGGAAAGGAGGGAGAGACAGGGGTAAATGTGGAGCTGAGACCAGACAGCTTCTCATCTTGGCAAGAGGAAGATGCTCATAATCCTGCCGATGAGGGCTGGTGGTGAGGGAATGAGAAACACAACCTGTTTTGTCCCCTCTCAGCATCTATCTCTTTCTAGATATAAAGCCCAGGTATACCTTCTATTCAGCTTCTCTCTACATCAAGGCAGAATAAATGTGGCCCTCAGTGAAAGAAATACAGGCCATCCAGATGGTCTTGTTTCTCCACTCCCCCTGCCCCGCCCCACCATTCAGCTGAGAGCATACAGTCAGTGCTGAGCAACTTACAAACACCTCTGGCATCCAGGAGAGCCAGGGAATTCGTCAAAGCGATCATGTTTTGCTTTGCTCTGTGCTCGGTATAAACTATGGTCAACATCCAAGCACAGAATTGGACTAAATGAAAAGCCCCACATTCTTGTCTTGTGACAAGAATACGGGGCTGGGATGTATGCAGCTCAGTGGGAAAGCGTTTGCCTAGCAAGTGCAATGTCCTGGGTTCGATCACGAGAACCCAAAGAAAAGAAAAAAGAAAACATCAAAAAAATACAGTTCAAGAATAAAAAAGAATGCAATCACAGAATGTTCACCACTCTGTGACAGTGTGAAGAAATACAAATGAACGCAATGCCATGTTTTCTATTTTTTCCTAAAAGGAACAATAGCATGAGTGAAATGATGCTGAAGGAAAAAACATATTGAAAAGCAGGAGAAGACAATGTAATTCTTCATAGAAAAAGCTCCAAAGATACAACATTCCAGCCACAGCTATGACCTCCATACTGATCCTAAGTCTACCCATAGAGAAATGGGATCTTTCACCTACAAGGAAGATCTAATATCTGGTACACTGAATATTTGGCCAAGATTTTTATTTGGTCACTTACTCCCTCACTTTAGAAAAGTGAGGAATGAATGAATACGTGATGCGATGGGTTAATTTTATGTTAAAGCCCTAACCACACCTCTCACAAGATTCAGATGTTGCAGTGCTACCTGCCGCACACCCTCATGTGACTTTTCTTCAAACTAGAATCATTGAAAATAATGAGTTTCAGTGGGATTATACAAAGGGTATGGTTCTTAACCTATATGATTTGTTTTCTTATGAACATAACACCACTGAACATACACACACACACACACACACACACACACACACACACACACACACACACTGAAAGCGAGTGAGTGAGAGAGAGAGAGAGAGAATAAGGTTAGGAGACAATCCATAAGCCAAACCAAGTACGTAAAAGACATTTTTTCCACAGTCCACCTAAAAAAACAAACTCTGCTTTCTACCACCTGGATTTCAGACTTCGAGCTTCCAGTATTGTGAGACAACAAATTCCTGTTTTTGAAGCCACTCAATTGGCAGTAATTTTATGGCAGCTCTATGAAACTAGTACAATTAGTTTCACACAAAATAATGTTGCATAATATTTAATTAAAGCTAACACCCATTGAGATATATCAATATGACAGAGCCTATTCTTTATTTATGCCTTATTTCCCTTAATCTTCTCAGTTTTAATCTTCAGTTGCAGCAAGATGTAATGGCAACCATCTTTATTAATGAGAACAAGCTTGAAGACTGAAGCCAACATACCATGCACATCAGGGCTGAAAGAGAAAAAAACCCTAGGCCCCCCATCTTCACACTGGGGCACCTAAAACCTTCTGTGAGACTTTAGAAGTGTGAATTAACGTTAAAATGCATTTTAAATAATTACCATTTTTTTAGATTTTATTTACTTTTAGTTCATTTCCAGGGTGGAGATTTTTAAATTAAATCTTTATTATTATTATTATTATTATTTACAGAGGAGTTGCAGCTACATAAGTTAGGTATTGAATACATTTCTTTCTGAATAATGTCACGCTTTTTATTACTTCAATATAACATTTTTGTGTATGTGCTGGCCATGGTGCTTGAACTCAGGGCCTCGGTGCTGTCTCTGAACTCTTTTGCTCAAGGCTAGTACTCTACCACTTGAGCCACAGTGCCACTTTTGGAATTTGTTGGTAAATTGGAGATAAGAGTCTCATGGACCTTCCTGCCTGGACTGGTTTTGAATCCTCAAATCTTAGCCTCTTGAGTAGCTAGGATTACAGGTGTGAACCACCAGTACCCAGTTATAACCTGTTTTTAATACACATTTAATTGAAATTTTTGTTACATCCATTTAACAGCGGATGAACCAACGCGTTGCTGCCCTCTTGTTAGTTTCCTTTTTTAAAAACAAACTTCTTTTGATGGTAAGAGTTACTTCCATCTTTGTAGGTCTGACCACAAGGACCAGCAACTGAAGGTAAAATTCAACTAGTGTCTGTGGAGAAGCAAATAGGTGAATTTCTCATCTCACAGATACCAGTGGCATTTAACAGATGGAGAGATGAAAACTGTGTGACTTGGAATGGTTTGATGAAGATCACGCAGAGATTCAGTGGCGTGAAGAGAGTCCCTGATCACTTCGTGTTCACAATGCACTGCCTTCTGTATCATACTGTATAATTATGGAATTCTCTCCACTGTTCTTCCCTCATTCTCCTTCCCAATACTTACAACCTGTCTACAACGTACATACTTCCTACTTATGCATCCTGTAGGCATTTTTATTCTGTTTGTGAATTCTTTACCTATACAGATAGGTAAGAATGAATCTTTATACAAATTATATCACACCTGTGTTATCTCTGTGTAGTACCTGATACAGCTTGGGTTTAATTTGGCAATAAATAACCTCTGTAGATAGCAATGCTGATGTTGATGATGACAACATAAACTCCAAGAGATATAATATTCTCAGCGCATATCCCACATCCTTTGCTGGAAGGACTGGCTAAATGGGAAATGAATGGGATTGGGAACATTTCAAACTCGTGGTCTGAACCACATAGATGTTTTTAAGTTTGTGAGTTCAAGTCCTCTGTGCTTTGATGAGTTATTGGTGCGAAGAAGAAAGCCAGACACTTGCAAACTCAGCCTCCCCATTTTTGAAGTGCTATCTCTGCATGTGGGATCTGGCAATGTAGAATGATGATCAAAACGTTCTGGACTGAGCCAGATGCCGGTGGCTCGTGCCTGTAATCCTAGCTACTCAGAAAGCTGAGATCTGAGGATCGTGCTTCAAAGCTAACTCCAATTAACCACCAGAAAACTGGATGTGGTGTTGTGGCTCAAATGGTAAAGTGCTAGCCTTGAAGAACTGAGGGACAATGCCCAGGCCCAGAGTTCAAGCCCCATGACTGACAAAAAAAAAAGTTTTGGCCTGTATCTCCAACTGCCTACTACTCACTGTAACCTCAAATTCCATGTACTTATGAAGAAAGCTATCATCACCTTTGAAACAAAAGCTGAATTCCTTTCTTTACTTTCCAAATCCTGTCACTTTGTCTCCCATGCGTGTGGTCACCCAGGATGAAAACTTTTAAATTATCTTTGATTCACTCTCCTTCTTCCCCTTTCATATCAAACTCAGTTTTTATTTCCTATAAAATACACACAATTGATGTCTCTGCTTTTATTATTATCACCCTACTTTGTTTACCTGAATCTAAACTGTCCCCCAGAAAAGGTATTCTTATACCATATGTAAGCCACTTCCTCTTAAATATTATTTTATCATTATGGTCTTAGTCTGTTAAGCTGATCTAAAAACTATCACAGACTAATATCATATAAACATCAAAATCTATTTTCCACAGTGATTGACATCTGTAATTATAGCTACTTGGAAGGAGAAGATGGGGATGATCACAGTTTAAGATACTGAGATCCAATCTCAGCTAATAAGCTAGGCCTGATGTGTCACAAAACCTGTGAGCCGGGTATGTGTGAAGTATAGCCATCAGGATAGAGCTTCGAACTGGTTCCAGGCAAAAGCTCAAGATGCTAAATTACTAAAAGATGGAAAGGAGCTAAAAGCATGTTTTAAATAGTAGAGCACTTGCCTAGTAAGCATGAGTCTGAGTTCAAATCCAAGTACTGCCAAAAAGAAAAGGAAAAGAAAACAACAAAGGAAAAGGAAATAAAAGAAAGGAGAAGAGGGGAAGGGAGAAGAGGAGAGGGGAGGGGGAGGGGAAAAAAAGAGTGGCCATGTTGACATCAGAAAAGGGAGGGGAGGAGGAGAGAAGAGGAAAATCATTTCCGTAGTTTTGGAGGCAAGCCAGTCTGAGATCTGTCCAAGGTGCTGACAGATTCCACCCATGGAGAGTGCCCATATTCTGGTTTATAGAAGGTGTCTTTTCCTATAAACATCACATGATAAAGGGGAAGAATGATGTCTTTAGGCTTTTTTTTTCTACTATAGGCCATTCATGAGATTCTAATCCCATTATTTTATTTTGTATTTAAGTAGTTGTACAAAGAAGTTACCATTCAATATGTCAGTTTGTAAGTACATTCTTAACTTTATCTTTAGACTCTCACCCTAATTTGCTTCTGTGACCATATTTTCTACTATCAGCACTATACATTAGTTCTTTAAAATTGACTCATTTCCTGACCATCTCCCCAAATGAATAGCTTATTTTGCCTGCTCATCCTCTATATTAACCTCTCCCTCTCTCTTCAACCTAATGAGAATCTCCCCACTCTCAGCATACCAGATAATAATACTTTTATTATCACAGCAGAGCAAAGCAGGTGTAGAGATGCATTACTAGCTAGTAGAGCTTTGAGGCCAGGGCTGCAGATACACTCTCTGGAAGGTACCAGATAGCTTCTGGCAACAAAAGTTATATGAGACAAAATGTAAATAATGCCAAGTTCCAGAAAACCTTATGAACGAGCAGGAGTAAGTGGCTCACACCTGCAGTCTTTGCTACTCAGAGGGCTGAGGGCTGAGCAATGCAGGCAAGCCAGCCTGAGATCTGTCCAAGGTGCTGACAGTTGAAACCTGTCTGAGCAGAAAAGTCTGTAAGGCTCTTTATCTATAGTTACCTCCCTCCCTAAAAAAAATCCAGAAGTGGAGCCATGTTTCAAGTGACAGACTATCAGCTTTGAGTGAAAAAGCCAAGTGAAAAATCACCCAGGCCCTGAGTTCAAGCCCTAGTACTGGCGCTCTCTCTCTCTCTCTCTCTCTCTCTCTCTCTCTCTCTCTCTCGTTCTCTCTGTCTCTCTCTGTCTCTGTCTCTCTCTTTCTCTCTCTCTCTCTCACACACACACAGACAAATCAGGATTCAAGAGAGACCACAGTGCAAGTATAAGCTCTGCTAAGTGACATCAGTAAAGTGCCTAAGATCAGTTATTCATTTTCAGGTGTCAACTAAGGTAAAAGGTTGCCCTTAGCCCTCACAATTACTCCTGTGTTCTGGGTTTTTTCCTAATTTGGTAACACTTGTTCATCAGTGGTACTCACTTGGAGCCCTCAGGTGTTGTCTTGGAGACCCTGATGTTCCTGTGTATTTCTCTGCTCAGTTAGACACTGACCTTTACCTTGAGGTCGAGTACCATAACTCCTGATCATGTGCCCCATGGTACTCTGTCTACTGAGCAAAATGCATGAGTAAGCAGTACTTGTTGACTGACTGGCTGTTCATATTCCCAAACACACATTACTAAAGCATTTGACACATAAGAATATGCTCTGAATGCATGGACAACTAAAGGCAATGTTTTGTTTGGCCAGACAGATAGCTTTAGTTTGCGAACTTGTTCTTTATTACCTCACAAGGGGTAGTTTATGGATTCAAACTCCAGTGGGAAGGAGACTTTCTCCCCTTAGGGAATCATATACATTTAATTTACTATAAGACTTTTTAAAATATAGCATGATTCACTATATGACTTAAAAGACAACATAAATATACCCCATATTATAAAAGTAATTTGTGTTCATTAAGGAAATAATTAAAAAATAAAGATATATACAGCATAAAATTAAAATTTAGTTCCAATATCCAGAGATAACCATGGCTAACATTTTGATCTTTTACATCTTTAAATGAACATACATATGTAAATAGAGTAAATACGTGATAAAATACCGGACAATGCTATAAATTCAAATACCTTAGATACCATACACACCTTCTCAAGCATCTGCATAAGACGACAAAGAAGATAAGCAATCTCATCAATGTTTCCCTAGAGAAATAGCTTCTGTTAATAATTAACATACATTTTCAATCTTTTTCTGTGTTTATCCTAGTATCTGTTTGCCCTTACAAGATAGTTTTATATTGTTACACATCCTGTTTCCCACATGATCTCTGTGTAGAACTTCCTATACCATGCAAATCTATTTTCTTTTTAACCTACATGCTATGGAATGAGTGTTGCAAAATTTGGTAGACCGATGCCCAGTTATGACCCATTAGACTGTTTCCATTTTTCCTCATACAAACACTTTCACCATGTTTTTGTAAACATATATTTTAATAGTTGTGCAAGTTTTACTACAAAACAGATCTTAGAAATGGAAATACTGAGATATACTTCCAATCCTCCTTCAAAATATTTCGTTATTGCCTTTAAAAACTGAATGCATGCATACCAACTTTTCTGAAGACTAGAAAAGTTTTAGTAGTTTATTAACAAATACAACTATTCCTTTTAATATCATTGTAGTATATTGTTGCATCAAAATTACATCCCAGATTTAGCTGGACACTGGTGGCTCACACCTGTAATCCTAGCTACTCAAGAGGCTGAGGTCTGAGGATCAAAGTTTGAAGACAGCCCAGACCAGAAAGTCTGTGAGACTCTTATCTCCACTAATCTACCAAATAAAAAGCCAAAAGTAGATCTTTGGTTCAAGTGGTAGAGCACTAGCCTTGAGCAAAAGAAGCTCAGAAACAGAGTGGAGGCCCTTAGTTAGTTCCAAGACCAACACACACACACACACACACACACACACACACACACACACACACACACACACACACACACACACACACATTATATCCTAGGCTTGAAAAGAATCTACTCATGCTTTGGTGAAAATTCTCTCTCCCATTAAACATGGATGGGTTGTCCTTGATGTCTGAATAGATATTACAGTCTTGAGTAAGAAAAGTAACTCTATTGCTGTCTGTGAGATTACATTTGACTCCCACATATTTTAGTTATTAGTTGTACTTCCTTGGAGAAATTATGTAACTGTTCTGAGTTTTGTGTTCTTTGTAGAAATCATATAACAGTAGGGACTACTTTGCAGAGAGATTTTTTAGAGGTCTATGAAGCTTCCTACAGTGTCTTGCATACAACAAGCCCTTGTGGGTTGTGGTTGTATTTCCATCAAGGATGGAATGACTGTAACTTTAGTACAAATGAAGCCTGTTACTGACTGTTCTCCAAGAAGAGATGCTAGACCCCAATTTATGTTTCACATCAAGCTGAGCCTTGACATTGGGCTAACTTCAGAAGACTTACAATTCATCATGATGATTTGACTTCCCTAATACATATGCATAAAAAGAGTGAAATAGCTAAGTTCTGGTCACACCCGTAATCCTAGCTACTCAAGGCTGTGGTTCAATAACTATCCCAGGTGGGAAAGTCTCTGAGATTTTTCTCTCCAACTAACCATCTAAAAGCCAGAAGTGAAGCTGTGACTCAAGTGGTAGAGCTCTAACCTTGAGCAGAACAACTCATAGTGCCAAAGCCCTGAGTTCAAGCCCCAATATGAGCCCACTAAAAAGAGAGAGAGGGAGAGAGTAGGATTAGTGCTTGACAGGGTGAAACCTAGACTTGATTGAACTAGGTAAGAAACATTCAGCAAGGACTAAGGCAACGAAGAGCTGTTGGCCTTCCTGGATAAGCAGGGTCTACATTATTTTTCTATATCCAACCTTCTGCAACAGTACAGCCTTTCTTGTTCCTGGGTGGACACTAAAGCTCAAATGTGTCATAAAATGGTAATGGCAAGAAATTCCACAACAGAATGAGTTACAATCATTAGAAGTAATTTGAGTAGAAGGGATATTAAAAAAGAGCTTTTTATTATTATTCATTCTCTACTTTTTATAATATAAATGATCATTGGTAATATATTTTGACAGTAGTTGACTTTAAAAATATTCCCATAAACTGGTTATAAACGGTGATAATCAATTTCTTGGTGATTATACTGATTAAAGAAATTATTCATCTACTATAGTTTTCACTTCAGATATTTTTCAAGTGTCATTTAACTCTCTTAAGCTTAAAAAAAAAATCCTGCTCTCAGCCAGTTCACACAGTAAATGTAAAACGGATGGCCCAAATATTATGAATAGGACCTCTTAGGACAAAATTTGATTTGTTTGAAGGCAGATGACATTATAAAGAATAGTCAAGATGTCAGAAGAGGGACTTGGTGCATGCCTTGATTTACTTAGCTTCTTTGTCACTTTATAGATTGAGATTTGATTGATGACAACATTAATATAGAAAGTATGTTAATATTAGAACAGGCTTTAAGACTTTCCACTAGAAAATTCTCCCCCTCCTCAAATTGCTATAATTTGGCATAAAACAGCCTGAGGCCACAATGCCTCTTAAACTCACGAAACCCTAGATGTAAAGGTTCATTTTTTTTCAAAAACAAAGTTAAGTCAGTTGTATCAATGTATTCTTCCTATACGATAAAACACATCCATTTTAAGTATAAATTTCAATAACTTTTGGCAAATTTATTTACCCATGTAACCACCATCACAATCAAAGTAGAGAATATTTTATTACACTAAAAGTTCTTTTTCCGCTCCTTTCCTGTCAACTCCCCTACTCCCTCCGCCCTAGGCAACTGCTAGAGTATTTTCCATCCCTATAAATTGGACCTGACTTTCCTAGATTTTTGTATAAATCAAATCTTATATAGTGTAGTATTCTGTGTCTGTCTCCTTTCAGCATAATGCCTGTGAGATTCATTCACATCATCGCATATATCGGTAGTTTTTTTTCTTTATGCTCCTTTCCATTTATTAATTTTGTACTATGAACCTAGCCTAATATGTATGTTCAATTAGTGGTGTCTTTTTGATTGTTTTTTCAGTTTGGGGTAATTATCCCAAATGAAACTGCTTTATAAATTTATGATAAGTCTTTATGTATACACATATTACCTAGGAAGTAGTATGAGTAGTATGAGTAATATGAGTAGTATGATGACTACATATTTAATGTTATAAAAAAGTATAATATTATTCACCTTAAACAACTTTAGTTAAACAATTTTATATTCTCTCCATCAGTATATAAGAAGCTCAGTTGTTACATAAACTTGTCAGTACTGGTACTGACAATGTGTTTACTGGTGGCCCTTGTAATGGATGATCAGTGGTACTTAATTGTCAGAGATGAATAGTGATACTGAGCATCTTTTCATGTACTTTCTGATCTTGCATGTGTCTTTCATTATGTGTTGGAGCTATCTTTTGATTGTTGTAAGGCTCCTTTGTATAGTAAATGTGGTCCTTTGTCAGATACATGTATCACAAATACTTTCGTTAGTCTGTGCCTTGCATTTTCATTGTTTCCATCTTTGTCATTTGAAGGTCAGTAGTGGTGCATGTTGATGAAAAGGGACTTTTAAATACCCCCCTCCTTTGTGTCTTTCACAGCTTTGAACTGTGAACAGAGCTTTTTGAACACAAAAGTCAACCCTCAGTGAATCCTTGTTTATCGACAAACCGAGAAAAGTGAAAACATTAGCTTTGAACTGAAAATTCTGTTTTAAAGATTAACATCCTGGCACCCTTCGTGCAAATAATGCAAATTGCATGCAACAGTCCAGGGAGGTAGGCCAAAATACACATTAGAGAATATACTGCTGGTCTCATTTTATAGGGAAATAATCAGAGGTGTGAAAAACTGAAGTCCACGACCCGAGGTGATGAAAATGGTTGAGGCAGAACGGGAAATGTGGTGACACTAATTGGTCACGGGATGGGTCTAATCCAAGCCCTTTGGGGTCTAAGCTTGTGCTTAAACCCATTGAGCTAAATAATTACACAAGTCTGGGGCCTGAAGGAATTATCTCAGGTTGGCTATTACTGAATCTTTGTATTCCATTTTGCTTCTTTTCTTTTTCTAGCCTCCTTTCCTTCATTCAGCTGTGCTTACTTTTCTAATTCTTTTTTTCTCTCTTTCCTTCTCTATCACTCTTCCTTCCTCTCTATATTGAATAAAGAATTACTTCTTTTATAAACTAATTCAAGAAAAAAAAGACACTTACTCATGTCTATATAAACTTCTGAAAGTGGTAAAACTCAAATTCAAAAACCAGAATCCCCTTCAGTACCACGGATACTGGAAGTGCTGAAAATATTCATGTCTTCTCTAGGGAAACTCCTAATATATTCTAGATATTTTTTGCTTCAAACTTGGAAAGATCCTAGATCCTTAATGCAGCTTACAAAATCCTATATAATTAAGATTACTCTTTGCTCTCTTTATCGCTACCCATTCCTGCAGGAGTTCTGTGGGGTTGTTGTTATATGTTTTTGTTTGTTAGTTTGTCGGCCACTCCTACCTATGTCAGGCTCTTTCCAAGACTTCCTTTTATTTTCAGAAAATGCTTTCTTTTTTTAAATTTTTATTTATTTTTATTGTGAAAATGCTGTACAGAGGGGTTACAATTACATGGGCAAGATAATGAGTACATTTCTTATCAAGCATTGTAGCCTCCTCCTTTGTTTCCCCTTCCCATCCCTTCCCATCCTCCTCCAGCCCTCCCAATCCTCCCCGCCCCCCAAAGGTGTAAAGTTTGTTTTCGACATAACTGGTATTTCTCATTGTTGCAACGGGTCCACCTGTATCCTTATTTAAACGACTTGTTTTTCCCCTTCCCCTCCACAAATTATACCGACATCAAATACAGTGAAAGCAGGGGTTATACTGTAGGGGAGGGACATACAAAGCAACAAAGAAATAATCTTATAAATGCGTTAGAAACAATCGCATGAAAGAAATAAAACATTAGAATACATATCTTAGGGTTCATTTCCCTAACATCACCTATCTGACCTTTTCTGCTTGACTCAGACATACACTAGATATTGCAAATAAGGGAAACCATGGGACCTATGTTTCTTTGGGCCTGGCTTACTTCACTTAATAGAAAATGTTTTCTTTCCTGTCTAGTTGACCCCACTCAACTCCCTTCAAATACCAAGATTATACCATAGAAATGGTCACATACTACAGACCAGAACTTGATTTGCTCTCTTGCTGGTTTTCTATACTTAAGAAAATGCTGGATAAAATCTTAGTTGTGCATACTATAAAAATGTGTTGTGTCTCGTTACTGCATTGCAAACATCACAAAAAGTTGAAGCAGGGGTTCTCATATTCAAACATTATTACCTGATTCAGCAGACAAGTCATTCATGTCATTGACAAATGAATGGAATTCCAACCTACCTTTCCTTATTGTTTCACTCTTCTTTTACTCATTAATGTGAATGAAAATATCAGCTTGCATTCATATCAGACCGATGCTCATTTGTCACTCCCAGCCATAGGTTGGTTACAGATATAGACACTCATCAAAAGTCAGCATTCTATAGAATCATATTGACTCATGTTCAATTTCTTTTGTGTGTGTCTACAGAATTGTGAGATCAAAATCAAATGTCAGGAGAGCAACTGCTCTGCATTGTCTGTGGGTAGCAAACATCTTCTCACGTGGGCAACATGATTATGGCCAAAGTAAGCAATAGCAGGTGCTGATTTAACTGCGTTAAGGATTCACCTAGCAATAGTGGGTAGCCAGGAACCATACCTTAGAAGCCACTAAAAGGGCATAGCTCTACCAATCCTTCAGCACACTCTCCTTCCAGGCACCTGATTATGAGTTACAGTGCATTGAATTGGTCTCTTCATCTTCTCCGGCCTACTGCTACTGATGGCCACATATGTCCATCAAATAAATAAATGGTAACTTCAGCAGATTCCCTTGTGTTGGGTGATTGGACTTTGCATCCAAACTCTTTTATCTGGTAAGTGTAAGCCATAAGAGGCATAAGTGGAATTCTGTAAAAGTCCAGGAGTTTGAGTCCTTTGAGGAAGTATCTCTACCTTATAGCAAGATTTGCCAGCATGGAAAAATGACTGGGTTTCCTAAATGTTATTTATGTTATTTAACAAGGGCTGCTTTATATCGTGGGATGGCCAGGATGTTCTGTGGATCATTCCTTCTGTTTATTCTGCATATGCTCTGTGAACCTAGAATTCACCCCTAGTCTCTCTCTATTGAAGTCTCTTCACCTTCTGTGCAACCATATCAGAAGGAATGAACAGCTCCTTCCTGAAACTACCACCATCAGAAACCTTCCACATGGCTCTTCTGGATATAGGAGAGAATCTGTTCTGTCCATAGCTTTGACCAACACGCAAGAAAACACAAGCTGGCCCCCCAGCTTGGCCATTCCTCCCTCAGTGGTGAAGCTTGCCTTCCACCTTAGAAAGATAGATAGGCCAGTTCACTACAATATCCCGCAATATCCTGAGAAAGCACTGTTATGTTGAAGGACAGGGCAGAGCCTCCTTACCCTCCTCCCTTGGGTGGTTGTGTTGGAGTGGTACTGCAAACACCCTCACAGCTCTTATTCATATTCTTGTCATTTCGGAGATGGGAATAATGCAGACGGTTTGTTTTTCTCTTTCAAAAACTTGTGTCTTGGCTCAGAGCATGACTTAGGATATCATTTGTTTCACTTCAAAACCTTTTGTTGTGGTGGCTGTTGCATATGGGGAAATTTTAATGAAGGAAGTCTGGTTGTGTAGAACAGACCAACATTTCAGCAGGAACTTATGGGATTTCCAGTCTTCTCCCACAGAGAGGACATCAAGATATGGCCCTGGGGATATTGTTTGCCTTTAGACAGTAGAATGCATTTCACACCTATGCAGTGATTCTAACAAACTTAATAACTTGGTCAAGTGTCTGTGAACATTATAAATCATGTTTCATCAACAAGCTGTCATAGCAACTTTAGTTGACTTACAGCTCAGGACAAAGAATGGAATCAATTTGGTTTTGCTGCGGCATTCTTGTAATGCTGCTGGTGTTGGGAAGATTTCTCATGTCTCCTCACTGAAACATCCATCTTGACTAATGGCAAAATTACACCCACAGGGGTTTACAAAAGACAAAAATTTGTCCTCATCTTCTTATCTTCTGGACTGTTTTAGTCCATCGTCTCTGCAATAACCACATCTCCTTGGCTGTATTTATTCACCCGTAGCTGGTAGATAGACTTCTTCAATTACTCTTCTTCCTGTCTTGTTGACATAATTGACTTTTAAGATTTTTAAATTTTTTTCTTTTGTTTTCTTGAGACAGGATCTCGCTGTATGTCCCACACAGGTTAGCTTGGAGCAGGCTACATAACCTACAGGTCTCAAACTTGTCTCTCTCTTGCCTTGGCCTCCCAGTACTGGGAAGACAGATACATACCACATGCTTGGCATCCTATGAAGACATTTTCCAAGCTATAAAGTAAGAGGAAAATATCAAAATCATGTCAGAGGAAGAGAAAACAGTTGCTTACAGAGAAAACTAAAAGCTCATAAAAGCCAGGTGTTGGTGGCTCATACCTTTAATCTTAGCTACTCGGGAGGCTGAGATCTGAGGATCATGGTTTGAAGCCATTGCAGGAAGGAAAGTCTATGAGACTCCTATCTCCAATTAACCACTAGAAAACTGGAAGTGGCCTAGTAGCTCAAGAGGTAGAGCACTAGCCTGAGCAAAAGAGCTCAGGGACTGCGCCTATGCCCCAAGTTCAAACTCTATGACCAACTAAAACAACAACAAAAAAGCTCATAAAAATGAAAATAAGCAAGTGAAATAAATCCCCCTCATAAAACTGTTACTTTATAACAAGCTAGTTATTAACTACTCACAAATCCTCCTTTACAAATGTATATTCTACCAATGTCAGATACACCTTTTGTCAAATATCTTTGCCAAATATCTATTCAAAATTTACTTCAAGTATCTGTCTCTTACCTTTGTGTGGAACTATGGCTCCATTCCTTGTAATCATCTACTCAAGATGTTGTTGAACCATAAATCTTGTAGGACAAATCCATTTCTCTCTCTCTCTCTCTCTCTCTCTCTCTCTCTCTCCCACACCCACACCCATACCCACCCCGCACACATACACACACATGCTCTGGTCCTAGAACTTGAACTCAGGGCCTGGGTGTTGTCCCTGTGCTTCTTCTGCTCAAGAATGGCTCTCTACCACTTGAGCCACACTCTATTTTTTTTTTTTTTAGCATTTTCAGTAGTTTATTGGAGATAAGAGTCTCACAGACTTTCCTGCCCAAGCTGGCTTCAAACCATGATTATCAGATCTCGGTCTTCTGAGTAGCTAAGATTACAGGCATGATACTTGGCACAAGAAATGCATTTATAAATACCATTTCATTGGGATACAGCCACTTCACTTATCTGCATACTGTCTCTGAGTGCTTCCTTGCTTCTGTATAGAGATGAGTAGTTGCCAGAGGGACTACTTGGCCTCCAGAATCTAAATCTTCATCATTATCTGACATGCCCTACAACATTTTCACGTGTGGAATTTGGCATTTGATGTTTTCGATAGAAACGGCTTGCTCACTGATTTGCCCATCTACATAATCATAGTCTTTCAAAGTATAGAGCACAAAGAATATGGTCTCTGGAAGTTCACCGGCTACTTTCAAGATTTATCTTTGCTTCATATAAGCTGTGAGACTTCAAGAGATTTGTTTGATATGGCTATGCTATAGGCTTCTCATTTGGAAAATAGAGGTGATAATGACCTTGTGGGATGGCTGTGTAGATTAAATGAGGTACCGCATAAAAGATTCCAAAGTGTTACTTTCAAATGTTAGTTATGAGTAATCTTGGTATCCCACATGCCACCAATGTATCCCACACTATTAGATTTCCTAAAACTCTATTGTGTTTTTCATATGGTTTCTTACAATTTTTTGTTTTTCTTTTTTCTTTTTTGCAAAGTGACTGAAGAGAAAAAGACATAGATATTCTCAGAACATTAAAATAGTAAGAAAAGATCCAAAGTTGTAGACTGACCTCAGGCCCAACGCAGAAGTTTGACTCAACATACTTAAAGGATGTGGCACAAAGACATAAAAAAAATCTAGATAGAAAAAGAAGAAAGGAAAAACTGGAAAGACCATTTAAACAGTAGAAGTCTGCCTTGTGTGACATGGTCTCTGTGTGAGTCTGTGTTCTGTTGCTGTCACAAAACACCTGAGATGATCACCTCTGAAACAGTGGAGGTTTACTTTGGCTCAGTTTATGGAGGTTTCAGACCACCCTCTTGGCCCTATTGCTTTGAACTTAGAGCAGTGCAGTACATCATTAGAAGGAAAGCATGGTAGAGGAAGCCTGTCCATGAGATTGGGAATGGGAAGAAAAGGAGGGAGAGAGGGACTAGTGGGACCCTTATCCCTTTCCCCTATTAATGACTTAACTTCCTCTCACTGACCCCTAATTCCTAAAAGTTCCACAACCTCCCATCAATGCCACAGATTGGGGAACAAATGTTCAATACAAGACTTTGGGAGACATTCCAAATCCAAGCTGTAGCACAAGTTTTTAGGAGAGGAGATGTATAAGGAGGCCCTCCATGAAACTCCACAACTGCTTTCTTTGAGTTGAAGGAAAGCAATGAAAGTCAACACAAACCCCATGGGCAAATACCCCATGAGGAGGGAATCTCTTCAAATACTTACATATTTGGCTATTGAATTAACCAAACATGTGCTTACAAAAAATAATCACAGACTGACGCTAGATGTGATTAGGTTACTCTTCCAGCTGGTGTTATAGCCATAGCCTCATTTGCCCATTGCTTTCCACCGCAAGGGCTTCCTATGTTCTTTTTCAAGTCTGCAGTCTCTCCAAACCAAAGCCAAAGCCATAGTTCTGTCACCGCTAAGGGGAGCTATGCTAATTTGCCATGATTAGAAGAGATCCGAAGGTCTTTGCCAGTTTTTTTTTTTAAACCAAGGCACAAAGAGCAATTATTACAATTAATGCATTTTACCATGTGTTCTCCTTCCAAAAATACTTTTCCATCTGCCCCTTTCAGAGCGATGAACCTGATACTTTAATTCTGTTTAGTCAACTCCAAGGGTCCCACTCCAACCTTTGCCTCTTAGATTCTCTGAGGGCAGATTCATAGATGGACTTCACTTCCATGTTGGGCAGCAGGATGCAAGAAGTCAGGCTCCAGATGGATTGCTAGCCGTTTATTTCTGCAGAGAGAGTCCACCACCAGCAGAGGGAGCTTGCTTTTTGCCGTCACCAATCCTGTCTCTTAACACCACACTGTGACTTGAAGATGTTGTCTACCAACATCGCTTCTGACAACCAAGAAATAAAGAGAGAACACCAGAATTGGCATATGTTGTTACGGGAACCAAGGGAAACAGATGTGTGCTTGCCAACGGGATTTAGGCTGAACAGGAAAGAAAGAAGACACACATGACTCCTAGTTTATACTAGGTGTTAAAAAAAAAAAGATATCTGAAAAATCCAAGGCCAACTCTGAAAGATCCAGTAAAGATCTCAGACAGAGACTTTCTGTTATTATTCTTTTTGAAGCCAATAAACACAGAGATGCTTGATTGCTGTCTGTGTCTTCCCTTCTTGGGAGGTTGGAGAAATATCATCTACTATAAGCCATCATCACAGACACAGTGCCAAGCAAATGGCTGGAAATCTCATGCTTCACTTCTCACCCATCTCCCTTTGCGTTGCTTTGGCTACAGAACTGCTAAGTGTAGAGTGAAGAGAAAATCAGAGCTGCCTTTTTCCAGTGAAAACTGGATTCACAGAGGCAGAGAGAAGCAAACCAGCTTTTCCTGCACATTCACACATTTGGTGGAAGCTGCCATTTCCCAAGTTTGCCATGCTTTTCTTTCCAATAACCAAAATGATTATATAAATTCTTGATATATAAATTCTTGATATATCTACAGAGTATAATCTCCTTGCTTTAAACAAATGACTAAATGTCTTTATCATTCTTAATGTCCATGCTCTGTGAGATATCTTTTTAAAAAATGTGATTCATGAATCCCTGGGGTCCTAAGAGGTTGGTAGAAAATAAATGCAGCTTTGGCAGAAGATCTCTCTAACTCTGCATTTGTTTATCAGCAGACAAGTTGTTCCCTCCTTGAGGACCCTCGGATAAAGCCAAGGGACTGGGACCAGAGCATTTATCTGAGGGACAATGACAGTCTGTCCTTCAATAGAAAGGGCAGAGTTGTGTTTATTGTCCCTGACAACTTCCCACTTCTTTCCATTCTTTGAGTCAACGTGGGGCACTCTCTCATCGATTTGGCAAAGGAAATAGAGACGTCAGTTTTCATTGTCAGTTTCTTAAAAGATGGTTTTCCTCCGAGTGGCTCAACTATGGGTTTATTATTACTTTATCTTTGCTCTCAAGCTTTTGTTTACAAGTCAAGAGAGCTATAGTTAAGAATCATTCTCAGGATATGCTGTACAACTTATATGAATATTTGTAGCTTTTAAATTTGAAGTTAAACTTGAGTAGGGTTGGTGTCTTCAAAAAAGGTTGAGTTTTGCTTATACAATCTTAAGTGGAATCTGAAATATAATTTGCAAAGTAAACTAAACAGAGTTAACAGATGTAAAAGTAACCAATAAAGAGACAATCATTGTTCTCTCCTGTCATTTCAGCTTTAAAGTAGTACTTTTGTGAAAACAGATACACAAGTGGATTGAAAAGTAGATTGCAAAGTAAGATAGCCTGTGATAGCCAAGGAGATTGAATGATTTCTTTTTTTTTTTGCTACAAGGGTAACCATTGGCTGGCCAGTGGAATGATTTCTGTTAGAAGGGTACTCATTGGATGGCCAGTGAAGACAGTGGACCATAGGCAGCTCTAGAATCCTGTGCCAACCTGTAGAGCTCCATGTACAGTCCTGAACAATCTAGCCCTAAATCTGTGAAATGGCTGGCCATATAAAACATCCTACTCAAAGCCACTACTTAAAGAAGACTAGATCACTGCAGACTAGATAAAGGTATGGTTAATTAGGGCCTAGAGGAGAAATGAGTCTGCATCCAGGAGGAGTAAGGGAATAAGACAGAATATAGCAGCACTTCTTTATCTGTGCAGGATTCCAATTTTTTATATACTGTTATTTCTCTATGCATATACACCTCTGGCAAAGTTTTATTCATAAACATTCAGTTTTATCCCAGTATGAAGGTGAACAACATGAATACTAAAATAGAAAAAGTATAATAACACAGTGTAATAAAGTTATTTAAACTTTATAAATTGTATATTTCAGGAATTTCCCATGTAATATTTCCAGACCCCTGTAGCTACCTGTAAAAAACATGGATAGAAAGACACAGGGGAAGGACTCTGCTTAATAAAGAGTGTGGAGTTTCAGCAATAATCTGTATCAGGTCATCAGTTTTTGAAAATATCTTATTTTCTAATGGTCTTTGGTCTAGCCTGTATGAGTTTCATGATACATCCTCATTTGCTTAAATCATTGGGGGGGGCGGTGAGCAGGGTGCTGGTGACCCATGCTTGTAATCCTAGCTTCTCAGAAGGCTGAGATCTGAGGATCACAGTTCAAAGCCAACCCAGGCAGGAAAGTCCAAGAGGCTCATATCACCAGTCAACCACCAGAAAACTGAAGTGGAACTAAAGCTCAAAATGGTAGAGTGCTGGTCTTGAGGGAAAAAAAGACTCAGAGACATTGCCCAGGCCCTGAGTTGAAGCCCCACAATTGCCAAACAAACAAACAAACAAAAACGGAGACACTTCTTTCTAAATCTTAACACCACAGGTGGGATTTACTACAGACAATTAATTAGATAATTAATTTAATCCTCTAAACAAGTGTTTTTAAACATTTCATAAATGTGCTTTTAAAATGTGCAGACCAAAGATGACCACTTTTCAGTTAATCTCACACCCTTGCCTTGAAATGATCTTCAGGTCTCTTAGCATTCCAGTTGTCCATGACATTCTCTGCTCAAATCTTCCCCTTTCATAAGGGCACCAGTCCAATTGGATCAGGGGCCCACCCTTCTCCAGCATGACCGAGTTTGAACTAAATGTATGTACAATGACCCTATTTCCAATTCAGGATACATCTTGAGGCGCGAAGGTGTAGGATTTTCATCTATGAGTGGAGGCGGGAGGTTGGAGAAACAATTCAGCTCTTAACAAGGGCTTTGTGAAACCAAGTCATTCAAAACTGTCACTCCGACACTCTCAGTCCCATTCCTCTATGCTGAGACTTCTTCACTGAATGATTGAATCTTCATGTAAACTATGAATTTCAGCTTTTAGTAATTCATCAGCATTGGTTCCTCAATGTAAAGGTGTTATCAATGAGGAGAAACTGTGTGGGGACTAGGATGAATTTTCTGCTTTCTGCTGTACCATTTTTTTTGTAATTCATAGACAAAAAAGAGTCTAGCTGGGCACTGGTGGCTCACACCTGTAATCCTAGCTACTCAGGAGGCTGAGATCTGAAGATTATGGTCCAAAGCAGGAAAGTCCGTGAGCCTCTTCTCTCCAATAAACCACCAGAAGTGGCACTGTGGCTCAAGTGGTAGAGCACTCTCCTTGAGCTGAAAAGCACAGAGACAGTGCCCAGGCCCAGAGTTCAAGCCCCATGACTGACCAAAAAAAAAAGAGTCTAGAAGTTTGTTGTTGTTGTTAGATGTATTGATTTTTTATATTTTTTATTGTGAAAATACCATATAGAGGGGTTACAATTACATGGGCAAGATAATGAGTACATTTCTTATCAAGCATTGTTGCCTCCTCAATGTTGTAAAGGATTTCCACATCTGTTAATGATTTCCTACTTTTTTTTTGTCGGTCATGGGCCTGAACTCTGGGCCTCAGCGCTGTCCCTCAGCTCTTCAGCTCAAGGCTAGTGCTCTACCACTTGAGCCACAGCACCACTTCCGGATTTTTCTGCTTTATGTGGTGCTGAGGAATCGAACCCAAGGCCTCATGCATGCAAGGCAAGCACTCTACCACTGAGCCACCTTTCCAGCCCTACATTTTTGTCCCTCCATTTTTGTTCTCCCTGAGCCCTTGCTGACCACCTGTTACCATCTTCCCTGAGAACCGGGCTCCACTATCTAACTTCATCCACTGCAGTCATTGCTTCCTTGGTCATCAGTGAGCTACTAATGAAGATGGGTGACATCTTTGAAGGGAAATTCAACAGTTTTGCCTTTTACATGCAATTTGCATTTCATATCCTAAAATACCAGGATTATGCTTTGTCTTCCCTTCCATCTTCTTCTCTTATACAGTGTTGCTGTAAACATGAGAGAGAGAGAGAGAGAGAGAAAGAGAGAAATGAACTCCCTTCATCCCATAAAGATCTTTGTTTAGCATTTCAGATTTAACATCCTGGAACGGTTAGGATAACCACCTGAGCCAATCTCAGCTGGGATAGTTGAGAAAGGTGATCCTGAGAATACTGGGAATTTATGAGGCAATTTGGAAAGAGAGAGATTTCACAGCATTGAGCATTCCTGGTAGATTTTGGAACACAGGTGTACTATCTCCTATTTGGAAAAAATTGCAAAGAAATGTTGTCCAACACTACATTAGCTGGTACATAGGGAAGTCTCCTAAATTATCTCAAAGTAAATGGGCTTTAATTGGTGATGAGAAGTAAGGATGGGGGTGAGGTGCTTTGGGGAAGTGAGGCTTTGATGTCTCCTTTTCTCGAAGAAATCACCTTTATTTCTCAAAATCCATCATAGGGGTGAGTGAGTTAATGATGCTATTTTGTTTTTCTGTTGTTGTTATTTGGGCTTTTATGTTTGTTTTGTTGTATTTAGCTCTTCCCCACACACCAAACAACAGAAAATATACTAAAACCAATTTAAGCAGCAAAAGAGGAGGATCTGGTAGAAATGTCAAGTGGAAAGAAAGAGGCAGTCAGGGAAGTTGGCCCCAGGAAACTTCTGTAAAGTCTTGGAAGTAGGCGCTTTGGTACTGCTCCCCACTCTCTGGTTCCATACCCCTTGGATTCTGCTCACTTCATTTCTTTCTCTGTTTCACAAGGCAGGCTTCTACTGGCCCCTTCTATTACCTTGGAATGGAGGCTATTGGTTTTGTATCCAGAAGAGAATGTTATATCAGTCTTTTTAGTCACAATCCACTTTCATGGAAGAAGTAATCCTAATGATCCGGTATGTGGCTGAGAAGAGGAGCAGAGACATACAATAAAATTTCATTTACTTCCACTTCTGTGCCTTGTACATTGTGTAAGAGACATGGAGGAGTAGGGAAGTGAGACAGTGCTCAGCGATGGGGAGTTGTGGTCAACACAATATTTCCCAACCAAGTCACAAAATAGGCACTTTGGACATCATTTACTTAATCTCTACTACAAGAGGGCAGAATCACAGTCATTAAAGATAATTCCTTTTGTCCTTCCCTTTAGAAACTAGAGGTCAGGCATAGTGGCACGCACCTACAATCCCAGCTATACCACTTGGGTAAAAGGTAATTGGTGGGACTCTATTAGTAAGTACATCAAACTGCTTCTGAGTATTTTACTTTCTGGGGGACAAAAGCTGATATATATGCACAGAGGGAAGTAGTGGTACCTGTAATGAAACACTATGGATCCTGATGGCTTACAAAAAAAATGGCCTTCTTAGTTCCAGATGCTGAAAGTCTGAGATCAAGGCATTCTTCTTGGGGCTACAGGGAGGGATATGTTCTAGGCCTGTCCTTTTGGCATGTGGAAGGTCATATTCTTCCTGTGTTAAAGACACAGGTCCCCACTTTGTGAATGTATCCAATCTCTTTCCATTGTAACACCAGCCATGTTGGATTAGGGTTTATCTAAATGGCCACATCTTACCATCCTCCTCCTTCTAGAGCCCAATGTCCAAATGTAGAAACAGTCTCAGTTACTGGGAGTTAGAACGTTCACATATGAGGGATGGTGTTCTACTATACCCCCATAAACAAAGATGATACAGGCTACAGGGTCATGACTGATGAAATACTATTACACAGGATGAGTAGGGAAAACATTTTTTGAGGCGAGAGTAAACTCATTACAGCTAGTAGCCTTGAAAATCTTCCAGGTCAGGTAAATATGAACAAGGAGCTAGGCCTGGAAATGTCTATAAGGTGTCACCACAAACAGAGCAGAAATAGATCTGGATGATGCAAAAGAGTTTATCTTGTTTTTCTTTTTCAGTAGCTATAAAAGATAAAGTAAAATACAAGCCCAGAGTACACTTAGCATGGAGTGAGACATGAGAGATTTATCTTGAGACATGATTGAGAGTCCTCTGAAGTTTCTTGTAAATAGGAGGAACACTGATCATGGTCTCTTGGGAAGAAGAATCTAAACTCGGAATGAGAACTGGGCAGGCTAGGAGACTATGCAAGAAGCTATTATGAAGAAAACCCAGCATGTGATCATAAAGACCTATGCTAGGAAGCAATCAGGGGCAGAAAAACACAATGCTAGAGATAATTTCAAAGGAAGAATTGACTGAGTCAAAATCCACATTGAAATCTCTTAGTTACCTGAAATAAGGCACACTCATTAAGATCCCTGGAAATGGTTACCTAGAGGAGATCTGTGCCCCTATCTGCAGCCTGTCAGATGTTGTAATTAAAATGCATGAGGCGAAGCCAAACTTGGATTGGAAATACTGAGCAGGTCTCTGGTCTCAGGGGATGGTAAGCTCCTGGCCATGCTAGTGACTAGAATTTTCATCTTCTGTTTGTCTCTCAGGAGTATCCATACTAAGTCACTTTTTTCATTGCCCTTTAGTTGTCCTTCCTCTCCACATTTAGATGGTGAATCCCAAGCCCCAACCCTCCAAACGTGAATATTGTTGGAGAAAGCATCTTTGAAGGGATAATTAAAGTACAATGAGCAAAAGAGGGGTGATCTCTAATATAATCTGTCTTGTGATCTTGTAAGAAGACAAGAGTAGGGCAATGGCATACATGGGGTCATCCATTCAAGGACATGGGAGAAGATGACTATGTTAGCTTCCCGATGCTGTAACAAAATAGCTGAGATGCTCAAGATTTTATTTTGGCTAGGAGTTTTGGAAGTTCCAGTCCTTGATAAGTTGACTCCATTTCCTTGACCTGTGATGAGGCTATACAGAGGGAAACAAAAAGCTTTTCACCTTGTGGCCCACGTCTGTGATGAAGATAATGGAAGAAGCCAAGATCCCACCACCCCCTTTGGGGTTCCTATGACCTACACTTTATTTTTTTATTTTTGTCAGGTGTGGGGCTTAAACTCAGGGCCTGGGTGATGCCCCTGAGCTCTTTTGCTCAAGGCTAGCACTCTACCACTTTGAGCCACAGCTCCACTTCCGGTTTTCTGGTGGTTAATTGGAGATAAGAGTCTTGCAGATTTTCCTTTCTGGCTGGTTCTTAACTGTGATCCTCACATCTCTGTCTCCTGTGTACACAGGATTATAGGTGTGAGCTAACATTGTCTAGCTGACCTAAAATTTTCACTGGGCCCTAACCCTTAGTTTTTGTTTTTGTCTTTGTTTTACCACCTCTTTAAAGCATTGGGCCTTTGGGGTATTCTAGATTCTAACCAAAGTAACAGATATCTAAAGTGGAAGTAGAAAGACTTTACAGGAAAACCAAGTGAGTGCCATCTTTGATTTCAAACATCTAACTATGAGGAAAACTAATTTCCGTGGTTAAGCTACCCAGTTTCTTACCCCTTGTTTCAGTAGCCTTGGTTAATTAATAGACCCTTCTCCTCTGATAGCCACTTCTATACGTGCCAGGGGGTTCCAGGATCCTCTGGATCCTCTTTTCCTGAGATTTTGCTCATAACCAAATAATGCTTATTACCCCCATTACTTAAATTTCAATCTGTTTTCTTTTGTTCTGACCTTCAGTAGAGGAAGAATAGATAAGCATAGAGAACTCTTATCATCTTGATGCAGCACTCATGGCTGTTGGAATTTAGCTTAATTAAAATGAAATGAAATTAAAAAAGCTACTCTATCTCATTATCTAATTTGAAGTGCTCCATCTCCACTTGCAACTAAATACCACATCACTGTAGCATCTGTATATATGGAACATTTCCACTCTTATGGAAAGCTCTAATAGAAGAAAGCATAACTCCTTTCTTTTTCTTTATTTCTTTTCTTTTCTTTCATTCTTTTTTTTTTTTTGGTTGGTCTTGGGGCTTGAACTCTGGGCCTGGGCACTGTACCTCAGCTCTTCAGCTCACTAGCCTTGAGCTACCACTTGAGCCACAGCAACACTCCTGGTTTTCTGGTGGTTTATTGGAGATGAGTGTTTCACAGACTTTAGGACTTTCCTGTCCCAGCTGGCTTTGAACTGTGATTCTCAGATCTCAGCCTCCTGAGTAGCTGCATGAACCACTGAGGCCTGGCATAACTCCTTTCTTAAAGCCCCAATCTAGCTGTGTTTGTGCAGGTTTTCAGTTGTAAGCAGCATAAGTCCAGCCAAAGTAGAACGAATTTGAAAAGATTTTTTTTAAAGAGGGGGTAATAGGAAGACAGTTGGAGGGACTTACTGGGATTCCCCACAGGTCAGATAGAGAGTTGAGAAAATCAAGAACTGTATTTGGGCCTCCCATAGCTAGGTTTCTGTGGCCTTTCATCTAGAACTACCTACAATCTACAATGTCCATATTGCTTTGTTTGTTTGACTCAAACCTCAAAAACCAGGAGCGTCTGACTAGCCTATGTTGAGAACAGGGTCTACTCTATCAGAGGTGGCTGGTGAAGAAGGAGCACCTAGAACCCTGGGGACTGAAATATGTAGAAGGTCCCCATTCCACAGTCTCCTCACTGTGAATGACATCACCACTTAATGGGGACCACTGAACCAGATAAATCTCTTTAGTGCTTGATCCATGGAGTATATTTTGATCTTGACATTTGGTAGAGCAGGAGCAACGAACACTTGCTTCTTTACGAAGTCAACAAATAGTGATTGAAACAACTAGGTTTGACGATGGGATGGGTGCTCATGGGACATAGAAAATGGGGGGAACAGATTGGCCTTGTTCTGGGTATATCTATTTGTACCACCAGAAAAATGGAGAAGCCACATTTTGAGAGGTCGAATTTGGAATCTTTATTAAAAGGCCAGCGACTGCATGGTGGACTGTCTGAAAGACCAGCAGCCAGCAAACACATTTAATAATGTTAGAAAACTGAGCTGTGAAGGCCAGAGAGGAAAGAAAGAACAAAAGTAATACCTACAAACCAATTCATCTCCAATGGAGAGCTGAATTGTGATGCCAGGGTGACCCGAGAACAGCCAGGAGCCAGGAGAGGAACATGGAGACTAGTGGCTCTGAGCTATTCTGGGCCTAAATAGGGTCAGGTCAGGGGGAAGAGTCACAAGAAACTTGAGTCCCAGGCACTGGACTGACTGACAGGTTAAGTAACCTATCATCCGAATCCTCACCCCTGCCTCCAGGGACTCAGGCACGCCCATCACCTGGGAGGCGGGGCCATCACCTTACCCCACCATGAAAACAGGATGCCAGACCCTACCAACCACCATGTGGCCAAGATGGCGCCCGCCAGACCCAATTTTGTGCACACACACATGAAAGAAAAAAGAAACTAAAGGTCTTTACATCTGAAACCCTCCCTTCAAATGAAGCATATTATTTTCTTTAGCAAGCTCTTATTGCCAGGATCAGCTACAATGATGTCTTCTTATTGCATCAGATTTTATGGTATTGAAAAGAAAAAAGTCCTGTAATTTTTCCACTTCTAGTAAGAGTTTATCCAGGAAGTTTTCCATTCAGTCAGCATATGTACATCTCTATCATCCCTTCTCCCCAATTCCACACAAAGACTTCAAATCCCTTTAAAATAGGCTGTCTACCATAAAAGAGGCCACTTCATTTCAGGGAACTCAACCTAGATTAAGGTGTGCCCTACATTGCATTTTTATTTTTAAAAAAAGTTACATAAATGAATAATTAAAATGATTACCTTTGTGGTTAAAAAATTCAATCACTAATGACTCTAGGATTAATAATCAGTAAACAAAGGGGAGTATATGTGTTGGGGTGACAGGAAAAAATGAATCTCCTGGCCAACAAAATAGTGCATATTTTAATTTGGTGTTGTCTCACTCTCAGCTCTGAGCTCTGAGCACACATCCATCAACTTTCTGATGAATATGAAAGACCACAGTTTATCATGCCACCACAGCCTGGAGTGCTAGGAACAGTAGATTCTCAGTAGGTGGAAGAAAATGGCAGATACAAGTTGGGCATATTTTCATTGCTTCTCTCATTCCCTTCTGGGTCGTTTCTAATTGCAATGATGAAAGAACAGTAATTCTTGTTTCAAAGAGATTCCAGTTCTACAGATATGTCTACAGAAGTTCACAAACCTTCCCCTGACCGTAAGGGGACGGAAACATAGCACGGAAATGCACCAACATATTAGAAATGTTCATTATTCTGAGAAAGCTCCTATGAATGCTTTCAAAGAATAGAAACAAGCAAATCATTTTTTTCTCTCTCTCATTCAGCTTTTTCCCCCATTAGTATAAACCACCCATGTGTTATCTTGCATTTCCATTCTCTTTTGTGTCCTATAAAAGTATTTATTCCCCACTCTGTATTACGGTCTATGTATCAGCTGGGAAGGACAGTTTGCCTGTTATCTGTTTCTGATGGAAGAATGGTACCTTTTGAGTGTTTTCTGGTTGTGGTATTAATGCAGCCATTATCATCCACGGAACCCACTTCAAGTTCATTTGCATTGCACAACATGTATTTCTATATTTGTGTGTAGATCTAAGAGGAATTGAAACTCATTAAAATTCATAATATACTACATGCTCAAAAAAATCTTCCAAAAATTCATTGACTCTCTCAAGATTCCTGTGATGCCTTACCTTGAATATATTTGTCTCTCTTTTGGAGATCATGAGTAATTATGCAATACTAGTGAGTTACTAAATTAGGAAGATACTGGGGTTGAAATAAACACTCTAATTATAAGTAACAAGTGATAATTGACTTTCCTCTCTGCACTAAGATCTATGCTTACAAATTCACAGAGGTATTTACAGCTGTTAAGAAAGTACTTCCTAGTGCCTGTAAGCATCAATATCAAATAATGTGCATCCCCATATTCTATATTGAGAGTTTGAGAGTTGGGTGTGACATAGTCATGTTATTTGTTCAAGGTTGTATTTTTATAATACAAGCAGCAACACATCGATGTCTGTAGTAATTCATGGGGTCCAAATATTGTGATCAGGACTTGGGAGAAATCTGCCAAATGGTTTAACTGTTTTGTTCTGGAGCTAATCATATTTGACTGATATTTTCAAACTACATACCAAAAAGAAAGAAAAATGTGGGATCTATTTGCATTTGTTTCACTGAGTTTTATCACTCCAATGCTAGTATTTAGAGTACTTTGGCTTTTTATTTGAAAGCGAGCTGTCACCCTTCTGACTTAAACCACTCACGCTCTTCCGTCTCTCACCCAGACTGGGGTGGATAAATCTGTATATTCTGGGAACATTATTTGCCTCTTGTTCAGCAAGTCATCTTGCTTTGACTGCATTTCCAGCTCTACTAGAGACCGGTCAGCCGAATGAGCTCTGGCTGCTATAGTTTGTTGTCTAAAATGCTACCTTTGACTATTGTCCATTCTGTTCTTTCATTGCCCTTGTTTGATAGTTCTTAGAATTTCATGATAGGAAAAAAAATCTCCTTTCCTATAAAACAATGAAATGTTTCTTTTGATAAATCATGAAATAAAGTTAACTCAGGATGTTTCCCTTTTTCCCTTGGCGACTGGGGAACCCAGAAAGTATGTCATTCTTTATATAGCAGCTAACATCCTTGACATAGTATTGGAGTCCAACTCTTTCTCTATAGCTTTGTTTCCGTCACATAGCTTCAGTTCTTTTATTTTCATTTTAAAATAACTATTTTATGTTTCTTCCTTTCATGGTCCTGGGGATTGAACTTGGGACCTTGAGATTGTTCAGTGGGTGCTCTACCTATTGGAGCTGTGCCTCCAGCCCAAAATTAATTGTGAGGTGAGGTCTTACTTTATGTCCTGGTTGGCTTGAACTATGGTCCTTTAACTTGTTCCTTTCTGTGTTGCTGAGAATGACAGGCAAGTACAGAGTGCTTTCTTTATATCTGGGATAGCAAGCCTATGCTACTGTGCTCAGCCATTGATTGAGATGGAGACTGTGAATTCTTTATGTTTGGTCTGGCCTTGAATCACAGTCCCCTGGCTTTCCATTTCCCAAGTAGCTAGAGTACAGTCTTGAGACATTATACCCCACCTACTTATTGTTTGTTTGCTTTAAATTAAAAACCGTCAACTAATCCTTTAGAAGCACATCAAGTTCAAAAGAACTGATATGCTCATTCTATATTTGAGAAGAAATATGTTTCTTTCCCATTTATTTACACTAATAGAGTAACGGAAAGAGTCTCTGCCAGGAATTGTAAAGAAATGAGGTGCATCACTTGATTGGGAATTTACTGAGACACACAGAGCTGGCCTGGGAGGTAGAAATCCCTGGGGCCTGTGTTCCCCATCACTGATCAATGGGGTCCCCAGCCTTCCCCCCACCTTCCCACACATGGTAGGAAGCTTTTTGAAAATACAGTGGATGAACATCGAATCATAAATTAAATGATTAGAGCTAGGGCTAAAAGTGAATGGGTCTCTGACTATTTTTGACCGCATTGCTAGATCTGTCATCTAACGCTCTGGTATTCCAACCTTGTTATAGGTTGTTTCAAATCTTTTTTTCTTTTTGATTAGTCGTAGGCTTGAACTCAGGGTGTGTGTAGTATCCCTGAGCTTTTTTGCTCAAGGCTAGTGCTCTACCACTTAGAGCCACAGCACCACTTCTGGTTTAGTGACAGTTAATTGGAGATAAGAGTCTCATGGATTTTCCTGCTAAGGCTGGCTTTGAACTGGGATTTCAGGCTTGAGCCATCAGCACCCAGCTAAATTCTTATCTTTACTTAAAGCCTGGGTACAAACTAAGTATGAATGTAACCTTTATGGCAGAGTTAGAGGAGTTTTCTGTCTTCTATAGAAGATAGGAGGAAATGGCAGACAATATTTGGAAAATGTTTACTGCTCCTCTGCTTCTACCCTTACTGGTTGTTTCTAATTGCATTGGTGAAAGAGCATATCTTAGAAAGGTCGGATTCCCAGGTCACACTTTCTCAGGTGTATCCATGTTTTATAAATCTGAGAGAGTTCATTTAAAAGGCATGTTGCTTACTTCTGATCCAGTCATTCAAGGCGTCAAGCAGGTCTTTAGCTCCTAGTAAATACGCCTTTTGTGCCAGCATGTAGTTGTGTGGGTGGAGTGTGCTATGGTTTGAATGTGCTTCCCAGAGTTTATGTGTTATAAACTCAGCTCCTGATGCAGTAGTGTATTGAGAGGTGGAAGCTTTAAGAGGTGGTTAGATTCTGCCCTCATGAATGGATCAGTGCCATTGGCTCGAGTGCTTTGGTGTGGAGTGGGTTCCTGATACAAGGATGAGTTTGTCTCCTTACTTCTCCCTCTATCTATTTGCCCTTCTGTCTTCCATCATGGGATTATACAGCAGCAAGACCCTCACCAGATGCTCACCAGATGCTGGAACTATGCCCTTGAACGTTCCCAGTCCCCAGAGCTTTGAGCAAATTCATGTGTCGTATTCTGTTAGAGCAACACAAAATGGACTCTGGCAGGGAGGAAGTCTGTGTGAAAAGAGCTGATACCAATATCAGGAGAAAGAGGTAGGACTGTATAACAAGGCAGAGCAAGACAGGTGTTGTAAGAGGACAAACACAACATACTCTGGAAGTCCAAAGAAGAAAGATATGAAAGGTGGAGGGGGCACACAAGGAACTATGGAGCTGTTAAGGGGAGACCCAAAAAAAGATGGCTTTGGAGCAGGGCCTCCATAGAAGGGTATGTAGCAACATGAGGTCTGAGAAGAGAGAAGAAGGTGGATTAAACAGATAGAAGAAATGCCAAAAGTAAAACATGGAAATGAGGCCATTTGAACAGTGGATGATGATGATGATGATGATTTATTGACAACTGGAGTTTGAACTCAGGGATTTTAATTTGCTACAAAAGTACTTTACCACTTGAGCAATGCTTCCAGCCCTTTTCACCTTAAGTTATTTTTCAGATAGGGTCTCTGCTTTTTGTGAGTGCTAGCCTTTACCAGGATCCTCCTATCTCATCTTCTGTATAGCTGGGCAGATAGGCATGAGCCACTGCTCCCAGCCCTCGGGAGTGAATGAATGATAACCAGCTACTGGAGAAGAAGAACAGGACCACTTATGCAAAATAAGGCAGGGAACTTAAAGGGGCCAAGAAGCAGTCACTGAAGGCCTCCTATTTTGTGCTTTGTGAAGTACACTCAAAAACCAAACAATGAGGAAGGCTCTGTTTCTGAGCTGGGCAATCACAGGTGGTGAGCAGGTGCTAAATAAGAGAAGAGGCAGGAAGGGAAAACAAGCAGCAAAGTTCACTTCTCTTTTTCCCTGTTTTACATCAAATTGAGTTAAATAGAACACATTAATGAGAAGATAATAGAACTGATTTATCCAGAGAATTTACTCTAGCCAGTGCAGTAGATAAAACATTAGATGATGGCCTCTGAGTTGAATGGGAATTTCTGAAGTAAGCACACATTATATAGTTCAGACTTAATGTGTGATTTTTTTTCTGAGAAACGTAGTTCTCTTTAAATTATTTTCAGTTAGCTGCCCCCACCTCCAACACCCCATTTCTATTCAATGACTTTTAAACCAAGATCCATGCAGAGGTCAAAGAGGGCCAGCCAGTGATGTGTATAATGACCTAACAAAGAGGTGTAGTACCCAAATCATATCCTGAAGCATCTCACAGAGAGATACCATCAGAGGTAGAGACACCTCCTTCTCCCTATCTGGCCATTATGACCTGCTCACTCACAAAAGTAAATTGAGAAAAGCAAACATAATAGAAATCACACACAATTGTGCAATAAAGCAGTATGTAACAGGGATGTGTGTGTGTGTGTGTATGTGTGTGTAAAGAAATAAGGGCAGCTATTAGAAATAGATATGTTCAGGTAATCCCCAAATTTAAGAGTTTAAACTTGCCTTTATAAAAGCATTTATTGATAATAAAACAATTTTGGCTGTGTTCTTCCTCTATGAAATTGCTGGCTTGCTGGAATGGTCCAAACAGTAGCAGGAAGCAATAAAAGGCAAAGGCACCGGGGACCATTAGCATCTCAGATGTAGCTCATGCTCAGAAGCCTCCTATCTGCTGATGAGTAGCAAGAAAAATCTGAGTGGGAAAAAAAACAAACAACACAAAACAAAACCAGAGAGCTTTCTGTTGATATTGACAAGTGGTAGGATTTCCACTTGTCTCTTGAGCTACAGAGGAAAAGAAATCACACACACACACATTGATTGAAAGTGGGACCATCTCTTACTGACTTTTTCCATATTCCAGAGCTGGAGATAAGGCTATGGGTTAATTAACTAATTAAATAATGAACTATTGTAACTACTTCAAATAGGAAATATCACAGTACTGTTTGTAAGTACTTGCAATGGCTTGATTTTTGTCTTCTTATTACAAATTTAAAATATCTCCCTAATTATTTTTTTTAGAATTAAGGTTTTAATTAGATTTACTTACATATAATTGAAAACTCTCCCTGAGAGATAGCCTTGTTAAGGAAAATATGGTGTGTCTATTTGCATGCAAGTACCCAAGGGGCACAGTATTTGTTGCTGGAACATGATGTTCATACATGAAAGGGTGTTTTCTGTTGATACACTCATGGATATGTGGCTGACTAAATCTACATATGGCATACACACATTTTCCAAGCTAATCACACTTACAATTTGATTCTGGAGCATCAGCTGATCATGCAAGATCTGGCTGCATTGGGAGTTTTTTTTTTCTTGTGAAAATACCATACAGATGGGTTACAATTACACCGGCAAGATAATGAGTACATTTCTTATCAAGCATTGTTACCTCCTCCTTTGTTTCCCCTTCCTACTCCTATCCCTGCCCATCTCCCCCTGTCCCCCCCCCCATTGGGAGTTTTCTATAAACTGTCCTTTCACAGTACATAATGGTGCAGGATTTTAATTCAAAACAAAAAGAGTACAATAAGACCATTACATTTCTGGCCATCATGATGGCTCATGCCTATAATCATAGCTACCTCGAAGATGCAGAAAGGAAACTCACTGCCAGAGGCCGGGTATATGCAAAATATGGGAGATCTTATTGGAAAGAACTAAAGCAAATACAGAACTGGGGGACATAAATATTGCAAAAAAAAAAAAAAGACCAGCACTCCACCATGACAATTCTCATCTCCACCTTCCCAGTGGTCCCATCTACGCTGTACACTTGTGTGTCTCTGACATTCTTTCTGCTTGAATGGTCTCTGTAGTCTAATGGTAGCTGATTTTACTTTCCATCTTTTCTGGACAATTGGATTGTCCTGATAATAGACTAAGAAGTCTTTCTGGCCTCTTATTCTTCATAACTTTCCATGGGGCCAAAGAAGATGCCTTCTACTATTAGAAGATATAAAATAAATCCACACTGGAAATTTTATCCTTTCGCTGACAGAACTTAAATCTGAGACCAACTTGAAGCCATACACTGTAACAGAGTATTCTGTAATGTGGTAGTTACTATTTCTATTTGGATGTTCAATAATCTTGGCAATAGAGCTATTGACTTAGCTTTCCAACTCCTCCTCTGTGCTGAAAATTCAACACTGGGAGTAGTGATGATTTAGTTGTCCTTCAGAAAAGTCTCTTTTCTGGCTAATGTACAGAGCATCTTGCTTTGGCATGCTTGCTTATTTAAGAATCATCATCTAGAGAAAGAGTTCCTAATAACCACCTCAACAATTTTAAAATATGATTGTAACTTGTTCACTTTCTAAAGGACAAAAATACATCTGATTAGGTCAACAAGCCTAGTAAACAAATCTCAACCTTGATATGAAATTTCATTTCTTACTTTGGAGAATGGTAAAGTGATATTTGTTTTGAGTTTTGTCTTACTATATTTTATATTATAGAAGACTACATATGGTAAGCCTCCTGAAGAACTTTCCTCACAGGTTTTATTTAAGTCTATGCATATTGTCCATTGTATACCATTTGTCCGAAATCTAACCCTTTGGTTTTAGCTTCCTCTACTAAGCCTATGTGCTACCGTCTCATTCATAGACACATAACACTACTTGATTCTCCTCCAATATACAAGATTCAAGTTTGTGTTTACTGGTTTCTTGTTATAAGATGGCTACTATTTTAATTATATGTATCAACTCTACCTTCACAACAAGCCTGTGATTTAGGCAATAATATTATTTCCACCTTCTGCAAAAGAAGTTGAGATTAAGCAACTTCACATCTACCAAATGAAGAAGCTAGGGTTCAAATTAAGAACTCTTGCGTTCCAAGGCAGTAAGCAACTACTTTCCGACATCACCCCAAGCAGACTCTTTCAGGTGGCAAATCTATAATTCTTCAGTCAAAAGAGTGTATGTTGTCTGGAATGATATAATTTGGAGACCCAGAAGTTAACCAGCTGACCTGGTCCCCACTGTTTAAATAATTTTTATGCTTGTTTCTCTGCTTCTTGGATTTGTTACTCTGTTATTTTTCCTCATTATAGGAATTGCTATTTCAGTGTAAGTGCTGTTTGATTTGGAAACCATTCTCATGACTAAATATTTGTTTGCCTGGTAAGAGCTTAGGGTAGCACACTGCTGCCAGTGGATGCTCAATAAAGATTAATGGATGGCCATGCACGCCTGTGTAGGAGTGGTGTGCTAAGAACCTGCTCAGATCTTAAGTGACCAGCCATCCCTCCTCACCACACACAAAACAACAATGTGGGGGTGGGGGGAAATCACAGGACTGCCACTCAACCTGGTCTTGGGTTTCCAGATTAAATTGTATCAAGTGAATGATCCCCAAGGCTGAGATACAAGAATGGGGAGTTTTTCTTTACTTTTCTTTTTTGAAAGAAATTGTTGAGAGATATGCTGTCAAAATGAGATTCCAGGGTTTTTTCCAAGATGAATATCAAATATGAGAGAAAACTTGCTTCTCTGATGAGGAATGCAGAGAACCAAATATTTTTTAATTGACACATTTTTCTATTATTATATACATGTAAAGAGGATGAGTAATATGCCATATCAGATGGTTTATTCAAACTGTCAGAACAAGAGCTGAAGCATGAGTAACTCTCCAAGGAACCTTCTGTGAAATTTGAGCAATAGAAAATGACAGTAAGCCATCATATGTTCATTTACTACCATGACATGGGTGAAAATCTTGGGGACCAAAAAAGTCTTGGTGGAATATTTTCTAGAGGAGAAGTAGACCAATAGCTTAAGCCCATTGGACTCAAAGCCCAGTGTCCACGCACTACCTAGCTCTCTGCCTCAACCTTCTCATTGGCAACCATTCCAATTCTCACATTTGCATGTGAGAAGGCCTTTTCCTAAGAAGGTGGACCTTGAAGCATTTGATGAGAATTTATTTATGTAACTCTACCCTTAAAAATACATTTTCAGAATCTTCTCCTCGAACTTCCCTTAGTGAAAATGGGAACCTTATGAATTTGGATAATTCAGTATGACAGAGAAGAGTCTATTCAACTGGCTACATTACCTTCCAAGGCTTGCACCATATGAAAGCATGTTCTCCTGCACAAAGAGAAGGCCTTTTGAGAAAGTGTGTTAGGAACACAGGTAGGATAGGCCGGGAGAGATCCTACTTTATGTTTGCTGATTCAAAATGTGAAGCTAAGGTAGC
The DNA here is from genome assembly GCF_000151885.1 of Dipodomys ordii. Lineage (NCBI taxonomy): Eukaryota > Metazoa > Chordata > Mammalia > Rodentia > Heteromyidae > Dipodomys > Dipodomys ordii. Next base: position 14,781,823 of record NW_012267240.1, read on the forward strand.
TCATGCAAACAAAGATATTTACAGAGCCCTAAGTATAATGAGGTTCGGGGTATAGGTGCTCATTTATAAAGTCCTTATCCATGAATAGAGGTTAAAGGTGGAGAAGGGCTATTTTCCAGTAGCAAGAAGTGGGTCTGTATCAACATCCAGGTGGATAGATGGATAATGGGACCATTGCTGAGCTGCCCAGCAATGCCTTAGTGCCAACTCTCTCTCTCTCTCTCTCTGGGAAATACCTTAAGAGGCCAGCAGCGAACCATTCCATCAAGGAGTCTTTGTTTCCTTCTATCTGCTTGCTCATTTGACCTTAAGTCAGAGAAGGAAAGAAAGAACCCTAACTGGTGGGCTGAGGCAGTGTGGGACAGGCTGAGGGGGTGGGTAGAGGAAGCTGGAAGAGATATTCATGTTGTGGAGGCTACTGCGAGCGAGATCACAGGCTGCAGGGACGTGACTGTTTGCTTGTTGGAGTCTTTTTTGTTCTTGCCTCTCATTTCTGAAGCTCACCCTCATGTAATAAGTAACCCTCTTGCCAGCCATCCATCCCGTATTGACAAGCAAATGCCGCCCGCCTTTGATTGACACCCCTTGCTCGGGAATGCAGAAGTATGGTTCAGGAAAATGGTATTTCTCCTTATTTCTTTAAAGCCATTCTCAGGCGGGCCTGGTGTATCTGTTGGTGTCATAACTCGCCTAAGGTCTACTCTGGGGGCTCTGCTAATATTCTCAAGGCAAGCTCTCGCTCCTCCTTCTCTCCTGTCGTCCTATTTTTCCAGTTTCCTGTCCCTCAGTGTACTTGTGGGAGGGCCATGATGGCGCCTAGTTAACTCTTTCTGTATCTCAGACAACAGGCCTTGCCTAGCACTTGGGTAAATGCGACTAGCCTTACTTTTAACACTTGAACCGAAGGCATTCTGACCAGTGATGGTTTCTCTTGCAACCTCAAGTCCTATGACAGTATGCTCTGAACCACCGTAAGCTTGAGAGTCAAACTGACTGCTTATGAATCCTGGAGCCATTGTTCAGCCCTTATTTAAAAAAAAAAAAAAGTCAGTCCTCCTCCCTTTATTTGGTGGACATGTTCATTTAAAAATCACCCGGAAACAAACAAACAAACAACAACAAAAAACGCCCTTTGGGTTTTAAATACACCTTACTGTTCTCAAGGTAACAAACATCTTCATTTCGAAGGCTGGGGAAAGGGGAAAAAATCTTAAGGTTAAAAAAAATCGCATGTACCATCTGGAAAACTCTAAAGGGCTCTCTTTATGTTAAAAGTGGCATTTGGGGGGAGAGGAGGAGAAAGGGGAGGAAGCCGAAACACCTGAAGCACGGATCTTGGGACAATCCAGCAAAGAAAACATGATCCAGCCAGCTTCCTTTCAACTTTCGCCCCCCCCCCAACCCCCCCCCCCGCATCCCGCAATCAGGGGCTTCTCACACCGCGGGGGGTGGGGGACACACACGCAGGACCTCAGTGTGACCCTGGGAGTCTTGAGGACTGTGACCCCTCTGTCTCTTCCCTTCCCCCCGTTTCCCCCCCCCTCCCCCAAGTAGATCCAGCCTAAGGCACACAAGCCTTCGCGCTTGGGTTAGGCAAGGGAGTATTCAGCTTTTACTGTTGTTCATCCATGTGCAAAGGGTGGAGGGGGGGGGGAGAGGAGGAGGCCGAAAAAAAAATCCCACATTGTCAGAGTAATGCCAAACTCTCTCTGAGTGGGATGAGCAGAGCAGATGCTGCACGGAGATGCCAAAGCGGCTCCCCTTCCTCTGTGCCTCGGGTTCCTATAAATTGCTCCGGCGCGCGTTTGTCAGCCTCCTCTTCTGCTGGCAGGTGGTACCCAGGCAGGCTTCTGCCTTCAGTCTCCGCGGCGCTCGACTCCCGCGCGCGCAGCCGATCGCTAGCTCCCCGGCTCCGGCCCTGAGCGCAGCCCGCTGCGGACACACACCGCGAACCCCGGACCCGGGTCATCGCGTGTGCGCCCGGCACCACCACCACCGCCGCCGCCGCCACCACCACCACCCCGCGCCATCATAGGGGGCGCGCGGGGGAGGGGAGGGCACCCCAGCCCGTGCGGGGCTTTTGGCAGGGGGGCGGGGGTGAGTGCGCTTCTATTACAGTCGTGGTGATTGCGAAAGAGCCAGAAAAAGAAGAAGAAGAAGGCAAGGGGACTGGCGAAGTCCAAGGAATGAAAAGAAGGAGGAGGCATTAAAAAAAAAGAAAAGAAAAGAAAAAGACAACTTCGGGTGGAAAGTTGATGCGAACTGGCTCCGTCGGCAAAAACGGAAAAGTCGATCGCGGGCAGCAGCGGCGGCATAAAAGTGTGAGCCGGGCTGTCCTCTCCCCCGGCTCCGAGAGAGACTCCGAGCGAGCCACCGAGGCGGCGGCGGCAGGCCAGGCTGCGCCCTCCTCCGGGTGGCCCCCGCGCCGGTGCCCG
>NW_012267240.1:14784331-14912286 GCF_000151885.1 Dipodomys ordii
CCCCCCCACCTCTCCATCCCCCCCTCCCGCAGCCCGCACCCCTCCAGCTCGGACTTGAGCGCCCGTCACTCGGCGCCCCAGCTCGCTCCCCTAGCCGCAGCCGCGCAGCAGGGGGGGGCCCGCCCGGAGGGTGCGCTCGGCCCCCAGCGGGAGTTGGGGGGTTCGGAGGGGAGGGGGAGATTGTTTTCGGCTCTGAAGAGGTCCCCACCCAACCTTCAAAATTTTGTCCAAAAGCAGACAAGAGGATCGCCCCGCGCTGAGCCGGCTGGTGGGCAGCAGGAGGCGCCTGATCGCCGCCGGGGCGCTGGGGGTGGTGATGGTGCTGCTGCTGGTGATCCTCATCCCGGTGCTGGTGAGCTCGGCCGGCACGTCGGCGCACTACGAGATGCTGGGCACCTGTCGCATGGTCTGCGACCCCTACGGGGGCACCAAGGCGCCCAGCACCGCCGCCACCCCGGACCGCGGCCTCATGCAGTCCCTGCCCACCTTCATCCAGGGTCCCAAAGGCGAGGCCGGCCGGCCGGGAAAGGCAGGCCCCCGTGGGCCCCCAGGTGAGCCGGGGCCGCCGGGGCCCGTGGGACCCCCGGGCGAGAAGGGCGAGCCCGGGCGCCAGGGCCTACCCGGCCCGCCCGGGACTCCGGGTCTGAACGCGGCCGGGGCCATCAGCGCGGCCACCTACAGCACGGTGCCCAAGATCGCCTTCTACGCCGGCCTCAAGCGGCAGCACGAAGGCTACGAGGTGCTCAAGTTCGACGACGTGGTCACCAACCTGGGGAACCACTACGATCCCACCACGGGCAAGTTCACCTGCTCCATCCCGGGCATCTACTTCTTCACCTACCACGTCCTGATGCGCGGCGGGGACGGCACCAGCATGTGGGCCGATCTGTGCAAAAACAACCAGGTGAGTGCGGGCGGGCGGCGGGGCGGCGGGCGGGGAGGGAGCGAGGGCAGGTGCGGACGAGAGGGGAGGAGACCCCGGAAATAGGGGGTGGGAGCCCGCGGAGGAAGGGCGCGGCCACTTCGGCTCCCCGGAACCGCGACGGGGGAGCCCGGTGGGCTGAGCCACACTGCTCAGGTGGGGGTCGTGGAAAAGAGCACGGCGCCCCGCCGCTTGGACAGACACACAGAGAGAGGGTGGTGCCCCGCAGCTCAGACCCGCATTCGTGCGCGCTCGTGGGAACGCGACCCTCGAGGGGGCGAGAAGCCCAGATCTTAGGTCCTCCCCCCCCCACTCCCTTCGTCCCCCAGCACCAACTTCAGTACTAGAGAAATTCCCAGAGCAAGAAAGCACCCCGGGCCCAGGCGATCCTTAGCCACCTCGGGGCACTTGTAGACTGTTCTGGAAAGGAGAAGGCCAGAGGAGCTCGAAATGGGCGTGTCACAGAGAGAGAAACTTGTGGGGGGAGATAGGCTCTCGGGCTGGAGGGAGAAAGGGGACCCACGGGAGAGAGTCCGGGGCTCATCCAGGATGGAAATGGGATTGTGTAGGTTTGGGGCGCACAGGGACTCTGGGGGCTGGGAGGGGGTGTCACCGGGCGGTGAAACTCACACTCTAGTCCATTTTAAGACTACAATTTACTTTTCAGAGGGAATTTTAAAAAATGGTAAGAAGCAAGGATTATGAGGAAATGGTGAGCCTCTGGGGTTTCCATCGCAAAAACTCAAACCTACACGTGCCTAGACATTGCACCCACAGTCTTCTGACTAAAGGAGAAAGCGCACGGGCAGGTGCCACGGGAGAGCTCCGTTGGGTGGGTTGGATTGTGGCTCAGATCGTGGTCATGGATCCCCAAGGCACAAGGAAGTCCTTTTGGCCTTGACTGTTAAAAACAAGAACCACCACCACCCTCAGATGAGCCCCTGACCAGGAGAACTTGCTCGCTGGAGCTAGTCAGAGGGCTTGGGGTCTATAATGCCTTGTTAAGGTGTCTTTACTGTTTGCTTGGAAATTCACTGCAAAAACCGAAGCATCTTTGATCTGTTGGTCAGAGGAGGAAAATTATGTTTGTAACTATTTGAAAGTACAGACCCTGGGGCGAGGCCTTGTATGCGAAAGCCTGCGGGGGTTCTGGGTTAAGTTCCCAGGATTGAAGGTTGCTTGTTGAGAGCAACACACAAAAAGCCCCCGTGGCCTCAAAAGGCCTCACCCCGTGCAGCAACTGTGATTTAACCAGGGCTGTTGGCTTCCAGGGGTCACTGCCCCTGTGCAAATTCAAACCTTCTTAGCCAAACCCCATTTTTTTTTAAATTAAGCATCATAAAAGCAAGATTTCTTCCCAAGACCTAATTCGGTGTCAGCATTTTACTTCTCAGAGTGAAAGATAAATGTCCCACATTTATGAGAGAACTTTATTTTTTATTTAAGCCCACAAAATAGATTTCCTACAAATAGCTTTAAGGACCCTCAAGACTCGTAGAACTAAAAGGAAAGATGGCCACCAGGAGGTACTGACAGGGTTGTTAATTATCGTTATTATGCACGAATGTAATATTAAAAGAAATCAAAACTATTCACAGAGTAAGGATATACTTATAGGTAAATGGTGATAAAGGGCATGACTCACTGTACCAAAATAGAGGCATTGTGTCACCCTAACATGGTTTACGCATAGTCCCTCAGCAGGCAGGCCTGAGGCACCCCCTTATTTACAAATTGGCTCTCTACTGACACAAAAGCTAGGTTTGGAAAACACAATTATGCTGAACTGGTCTTTCTTTTAGAAGTATCAATTAAAACGAATTAAGATTCCACTTTTACCAACAGGTACAAAAAGGGTCATTATTTTTGAACTCTCTGGAAAAACCAGGAAATAAGAGGATTAAATTAGTTGAAATGCTGACATCTAGACTTAGAGCTTGCATGTGGTACACTGATACGGAGAACCACATTCTATATAGGAATTCTGTGTGTGTTTTATTGTAAAATCATTTCATTGTTTGGGGTGTAGAAGGCTTCTTTGTATCAGTCCTGCATATGAATCCTATGACCATGATCAGGGCAAGACAAATTGTTGGCCTATTATTTACAATTTTATTACCAATATTAGGTTGCTGCTTCTAAAAAAGGTATGCAACAGGTAATTCAGAAAAAGTGAATTAATGCTGGTAAACAATAGTGGTTTTTTTTTTTTTGAGTGTACGTGTGTGTTCTTTTAGAAAATGGCTATTGCAATGTTACTGTTAAGGAAATTCATCTCCAGAAATATTTCATAAAGTGTGAGCTGCAGCCAGTTACAAGTGGGAAATCTTGTAAAAATCTCTTTTTATTAATTCTAAATAAATACTTTATCCTTGATTTTCAATTATATTCAGGTCTGATCACTTCTTTGAATGGCAGATCCTCCCTCTGAGCTGACCTAATTTGTTTTCATAAAAAAGAAACTCAGAGATCTATGTCAGTGTAATGTTCTATGGATTAAGAAGATTTTTGAGAAGCCCAAGAATTAAACAAAATGAAATGCAGCTGACGAGGGGAGAGGGCAATGCCTCTGGGCCGTAACCAGATGAAAGATTTTATTTATGCTTGGTATTGAATCTCGGATCACAGATGGAAACGTCAGAGGCCAGTAAATTAACCTGATGTGCCACTTAACCTTTTGTTTATGATTCCACAGAAGTACAATGAAAATGAAATTATGAGAACATCAGTGGCAATTAATTAAATTAGCAAATGTTACCATAAATATTGTCCCTAATGATAAACCCTCAATAATTAGATGATGCTGAAACTATATAACCTATCCCATTGTCACAAACATGCCACTAAAAGGATCGTGGCTCTTGAATTCTTTGGGAAACCATCAACCTAAATTCATTCTTGGCATTTGTTGAAAGTGCATGATTTTATATATATTTATATATATATATGTAAATTGGTCTCAAATAGCTTTACATAAATACAGGAAAACTCTAAATGTCTTTATACTTATACATGGAAACTTGACAAACGTCACCTGAAAACAATTACGACCATGCTACTATAATAAACCACTATAATACAAACTACACTGGCTTAGAACCATAAAATAATCAAAGACTAATTCTTTGCTTTTAAGAATGAAGGACTTATGGCTCCGTGAGCATGAACTATACTGGCAAGAAAGAATAAGGTGATGGCTTGATATTCATTTATTAAAGAGATTAATGACATGTCAAATGAACACTCTTTTTCAGAGAGTGAAACCTGGGCTAAGGATAAAATAGAATCATATCAGGAAAGATAGTAAAGCAAATTGTGGTAGAAATAAGTATATTGGGGTGAGGAAAGGGTGCAATGTATTCTCTGACAAAAATGCAGAAATCAGTATACATTTAGAAAACTGCAAATAGCCTCTTCTACATTACCTCCCTGAAGAGTTTGATGGACTTAAAGGAAGAATTACTGAAGTCACTGACTTAGGTCCTGGTGCTTGAAATTTCAGGTTACCTTATGTGTGATCAGGTGGGCAAGGATGCTCAAATCATGATACTGAAGGATGGCAATTATTTAATTGGAAAAATCTTATGGTACCATATAGGTTAAAGTCGTAGAGAATTATCTTTCATTGTAAAGCAATCTCGTTGCCTTTCCCTAACAAAGGAAGTAAAAAGCTTAGACTAGAATCATTCTAATGCATTTGCAGGGTTTTGTGTTACAACTAATGAATTAGTTTAGTGACCCTACCCTACAGAATAAAAAGTACATTATATTGTTAAAAGAAGTTATCTCTCAACCAAGTGATTTACTGTGTTCTTGTTCCCAAATACCATCGTGCAGAAAACAATGATAACCATAGTATATACACTGAATACCCAAAGCACTGAATGAGTGTCTGGTTATTAATAATAGCTGTGAAGTATACTATGTTTGAAAATTAATTAACATATTACTGAGGTAGCTAATTGCTATTTTGTATTTTAATCTTTCTCATCCATTAGAAATTCACATGTTCCAAAAATTAAGTCATAATTATAATATTCTTCTTGTAAAGAGAATTTTCCCTGGGAATTAATGGCTAGATAAAAATGAACAAATCAAAGCATTTTGCTTCTACAAACTGGTAATTAATTCCTAGGAAATATTATGAAGTTCAAATATATTATTATTGAAGGGTCAAAACAGATCATCTCACTATTGGTATGTACATTGAAGTCAATGCTTCTAATTATGATTATATGGCATATTGCTTTCATTGTATTAGTGCCAGTTCTCACAGCATTAAGCAATTCTAAATCCTTTAAGCCCTTGTCTCCTTTTGTTATACGATACCCAGAAAGAAATATTTAAAATACTACTCAAATTACTTTCCAAGTTCAGCAGTGCCAAAGAGCCTTCTCCTTTTTTAACCTTTCAGCATTAATGTGAGAACATGTCATCACATGAAAATTTAATTGGAAAATCTATCATTTAAAATTTGAAATTCAGGGGAAATTCTTGACTTATGTCTCAGTTCTTTCATTTTGTCAAGTGATAAAATCCAGCATATTGTACCCCAAGTCATGCATTATTACATGCTGAAGCTTTACAAAACCACTAAATCACTCTCTGTGTTATTCAGGGAAATATCATTATCGTGGAATAGAAAACAAGCCACAAAGTAGAAGATGTGTTACTGAAATAAATCAGATACAAGCCTGCCTATTGAAAGATTTTCCAAGGCAGTATCAAAATATGTCTAAATGAATATGAAGCCTAATTTGAGAATGTGACAGAATGTCCACATTACGGGATATGATAGGCCATTTGACTGTTTGCAAATGTTTATCAACTCAGAAATGAGACCACAAGCATAAGCAGATTCTATGCAGTTTCCATACTCAAAGCAAACAACATGTTTAGAATATCCCAAACAGAGAGGATGTTCAATGAAATCATTCAAAAATTCTAGACTCCCACCATAGAGATTTAGTTTTCTCTGTAACTTGAGGATCTGCTGAAATTAGATTGTCGATTTAAATGCACATATAATTAAAGGGTGAACAGGCATAAATGGAAAAAAAGAACTCTGAAAACATGGGTGAGAAAACCAAAGATGTTAAAATGAGTTATGCAGTTGAAGTAGAGTGCTAACAGGGGCTTTGCTTCTATTAGATTTCAAAAGCCCTAAATCAAAGGGCTTTCTTCCGTTTTTTTTTTTTTTCTTCTTCCTATGTTGTAGCAGAGTGGTATTTCCCTGGGTCTTTGGCTACTTTAGATCTTGATTTTCTTGTTATAAGCAACTGAAGTTAGACCTGAACTTCTGTGCTCATATACAGATGGCTAGAATATTGTAATTTGGCTTAAATTAAAGATGCAAAACATTGGGATGATTTCCATACCATGAAGTGATGGAGCATAGGAATTCAAGGAATTAAACAAAGTAGTTATGTAGAAAGAGATAAAATTACTTTGTTTGTAGTGCTACTTATAAAAGACAGCTGAACAGTCTTCATGAAAGCACTCTTTGCTTCCTTCTTTTCCTCTTTTCCAATAACAGAGATGGAATTGTTACAGCTCCTTACCGAGCTGGGAGGTCAGGCAGACATCTCTATACTACATTTGGTGTTATGGCAGCAAGTTGACTATATCTGAATGGCTAAAAGAGACTTTTCTTTCCTGCACTCTAATGTTTGTCTGTTTCACATAGGTCCGTGCTAGCGCAATTGCCCAAGATGCTGATCAGAATTACGACTATGCCAGTAACAGTGTGGTTCTTCATCTGGAGCCTGGAGATGAAGTCTATATCAAATTAGATGGTGGGAAAGCCCACGGAGGAAACAACAACAAATACAGCACGTTTTCTGGATTTATTATTTATGCTGACTGATCGTGCAGAAACTAAGCCTATTGGTCTGAGTTTGAACTCTGGATTTGGATGGCTAACGTCAGTGAATCGAGGATGCAAGGGGGTGCCGATCGATTGATCGAAGGCACCTCAGTTGTGTATAGGAGGGGAAATCCAATGCTACCTGACTCACATCTGTATCCCTCGGAAACATTATGTAAAAAAAATATATATTTAAAGCAAGATAAGCAGATGTGTGATCCACTACCGCCAAAGCAAATACTCCTTATTGTTAGTGTCCATGTGAATGAAGTCCTATAGAGATCACAAATTTTTATAGAAAAATCTAAGAGACTGAATTATTTCTTCAATATATATGATCCTTTGGTGTACTGTGATCTTGCTGCTTTATCCATATGTCAGCTTTGGTTCTTGTGAGTTTACTTGCTTATTATGATATTTGGAGTCTATACATAGTGTGGGGGAAAAATCATTTTACCCTGCAGGAGAAGGAGGAGGAGGTCTAATTGAAGTAATGCTGCTTGTCCCCAAAGAAATTGTTTGCCTTGTTTTCTTGTTAACTTTAGAGCTAGACCTGGAAATGATTCAACTTCAAGCCTTAACCTGGAATTTTCTGGATATGTGGGAATTCCCAAGCCTATGATCATTTTCACATTTTCCTTTTCTTCCATGAATTTTCCTTTTCTTACTCTCTCTTCTGGTGATAGTCTTTAAAAATAGTGGTTGAATTTTTACCATAGGATTACCCCTCTCTTTGTGAGAAAATGTCTGTTTATGGATGGCATTTAGAAAACCCTCTGTATGTCCAGTTTTGTCAGTAGAATACATTTAGATTTACTTGGGAAGTCAGAGAAATTTCTTCTTTGGTATTGAACCAGACTGAGGTTTTTGCATTCTTTGGAATGGAATATTATTCATGACCCAATATATAAAGGTTTAATTGGATCTACTGCATGTGTCACAGAGGGGACACTCAGTAATGCCCTCAAACGGTTGCTCCACATCTGTGGCTTGAGGTGATTTCACAACAAACAATTTTACCTATAACCAACATGACAACAAAGTGTATATATTTTATATAGATACCTGACATACACATATACACACATATTTATATAACTATATGTTAGATAAAATATTAGAGAGATGGGTTCAGTCCATGAAACACAGTGTCTTATAGAGCCTCAAAATTTAATTTAAAGAGTAGAAAGGATATGTGTGTATATGTGTATACATATATATGTATATGAATATACACAAACATATGCACAGAGAGAAACCTGCACAAATTATTTGACTTATTTTGGATTGAAATATATTTTAGATGACAAAAATATATATGGACTAGCAACATAGTAAAATTTACTTCTCTTTAAAACTTATCCAGAAGATTAAATGTCAATAGATTAAAGTGCCCTGTGTTTCATATGTACAGAGGTTAGCTCTATGGTTTTTTTTTATTTGCTCATCAATACTTTAACTACACTTTCTGGATGACTGGAAATATCAGAAGTGCGGAGACAAACTAGCTCTCTTTCACTATGGAATTATATGCATTGGGGTTGTCAATTTTTGTCTTCTGTTTCAAGTGGATGGAAGCAGGCAGTAGATTTTTTTAGGGTAGTGCAAATCCTTTCTCTCTATTAACACACACTGCCAAAAGTCATCTCTTTAATTTATGGAAAGTATTAAAATGCATGTTGAGCCATCCAAACAATCACACAACTTCCACCATGACACTGAGAACATCCATTCCCCTTTCAGTTGCCTTTGAAGACTTTCTGACAAGATTTCAAAAACAGGGATTTAAAAGTCTGCTTGTTTTATTGGTGAAGGACATTTGCATTTTTTTCATTTAAAGGAATTGATTTGTAGTCCTGGCTCATTCCACTTTGGTACTTTTTGTTCTAATCCACAGAAAGCGTGAGCATCTTTGATCAGCCGAAATATCTTTAATTTAGTAAACTTCGACTTTCCAAGAGTTATGCATGATGTTCCAGTCCGAAGGTGGTGTTTGCTCTTCTGTTTCAATGCCTTGGTCTGAGTAACTGGCATGGTATAGAATAAAAACCACCTAGCCTATTCATCAAGAATAATGACTAGTACTACTTAGTCTTTCTGATAATTCACAAATGAACTGTAATAGTCCTAATTTCTGTTTAGCAACCGATATTTGTCAAAAAAGAATTGGCAGTAAGGGAATTTTTGTGATGTCCTGAGGAGTCAATCAAAAGATTTATAGACAGCAATGAATATGATTAAAAGTTTTAACTTTTTTTAAAGGATTACTTAAAAACAATATCAGGGCTGGATATCTTTTTAAAGAGTAGGCTTTAGAATCGAACTGTCATTTCCAATAGATTTGATTTATTCTTTAGACAAATAAGCATTATTTTCTCTACTTAGGCCCGAGGGAGAGAAATAATAAATAAAAAGTAAAGGAAAGAAGGGGAATATACTATATTATATATATATATATATATATGGCAAACATTTCTCTTTTTTTGCATTATATCTTAAGATTAATTAAATTGTGGCCTTTGTTATTATAATTGTAATGGTTCATTAAACTATATTATGTAATATATTATGACTTTTATGATTGAATTTTTATAATTCAGGATTGCTGTGTGTTCTTATACAAACTTTGTAAAACACAACAAAATTTTCAGCAAAATGGATATCAGAAAGCCAATGTTATCAAAACTGATTTATTACAAGCATTTAGAGATGGGTGGAGATCATATAATTAGCCTACCAAAATAATTTTATGGTTGCAAATGGGTAATTAAATAACAGTATCCTTGCTCCAAAAAAAGGCTTAAAATTTAACTTCCCTTGCTGCAAAAGCTATTTCAACATGCCATATTATGCATTAAGCATTAATTAAAGAACAGCAGGATAATTAGTAGGATCATCAATATTACAAGAAACATTAGATTGCTCCAGAAGGAGGCAATTTAACTAGGAACACTTTAAATTTTCTTAAGTAGTGTAGCTGATAGGTTAGAAAAATAGCAAAACAAACTAACAGAAAAGGCAACTCTTAGGAGATAATAGACTTTAAATCATTGTTGGGGGAATATGCACTTCAATATTTATTTTAAGGCACAACAAAAGGGCTTACATAGGCTCAGGAACTTCTCAGAGGCACAAATGTAATAGCAACTCCGATTCAGAGAAGGCAAGCTCTTTTACTGCTCTAGCAAAGGAAACAGCCATTTGTGTCTAAGAGACAATGGGTTTGAAATCATTTTACAATTTCCTGCAAGTTTTACAAAGAAGGTGTAAGTTCTGGAACCACCATCTTACTTGAAAGTTAGCCACTGCTTAGGGTTTTCTATTAGTATCTTGTCAAGTACATGCTCACTTATACCTCTAAGTAACATTTTAGGAACAATGTTGGTGAGTATGTGAGAATAGCCGTGACCCCCATATCTCATCAGGCGATGCTTCGTATGGATGTCGTGTGCCATCAGAATTCGATCTTCATATCCCTCATCCACCAGGAAACGTACCCTTTAAAAAAAGAAAAAAAAAAAGAAAAGTTAACTCTTTACATGCCATTCGTCACCTCACTTTGTAGCTTTTTAGGACTCTTTAAAACTTTTTACTCATATGAATCTATTGTGCTTGTCGTAAACGTATTGCCCTTCACTGTGGCTTGTGTACTGGCAGATTCTTAATAAATATTGTGTGGAGATGATAATGATGATGATGATGATGATGATGATGATGATGATGATGATGATGATGATGAATTGCTGTATCCTATTAGGAATGACATCCTGTCCCATGTCCACGGAAATCTATAGTCCATGGTGTTTATGACAACACCTAGCAATGTTGCATGAAAGGTAGCTTCCCCCAGTTGTACCAGTTCTAATGACTGACCACTGATTTAGCATTCACTAAACAACTTTGTCTTCTACTCTACTCTTTAAAACACTCCTTTACTCTTTAAAACACTTCTCTTAGTGGAGGCTTAGTGGATGGAGATATCATTCTCACCTTCTCTTTTCATTTAGAAAATAAAATCAGTAGGAGTATGAATTAAGAAAGGGAAAAAGCCAGGGGTGGTGATGTAATCCTAGCATTCAGGAGGCAGATACAGGAGGATCTGGACTACCAGCCTGGACTATATACTGAGACCTTATCTCAATCCCCTGACAGCTCCACACAAGGGCAGAAAAGTCATCTTCATACCAACAAAACACTCAAGAGTAACATCAGTTGCCGTACTAAAGTGAAGCCTATGAAACTCAGCCAATAAGAATAGGTTGGCAAAGGTACTTTTCTGTGTTTGAGACATTTAGTTCTCCGAAATCTATGGGAATGTTGACTTAGTAGTAATCTTTAAACAGTAGATTAAGTTGGCTAGAAAATCTTTCTCTATATTCTTTCTTATCAACGAGACAGCTAGAACAATGAGCTGTACCTTTAAATTTATAGTTGGTTGATTAAAGGGCAGCTGCCTGACCAAAAGTATAATCCTCTTTGCTTGGTGCTTTGCTTAAGTGCTATAATCTGCAGAGTGAGTCACCTTCTGACAGCCACCATCTGTATGTATCTGCACTATGAGCAGTGTCCTTCTTTACTTCCATGCTCTCTGATGGCAGAGATGCAACTTGCAAACAAGAGCTCACCACTGAAATTCTTGTTATCACCCTGGGAAGCATCTAGGCTGCAAATGGATATGGGTGGATGGATAGAGCCTTCCTCTAGGGACTGAGCATTTGAAAGAGACACATTTTATTTCAATGGATAACATTTCTTGGCATGCCTGGGCATCAGAGTCTTCTTTATTAATGGTAAGGAAAATGTGGGTCACTACACACAAAACTCAAGCACCAAGTTTACCCTCTGAGAGCATACGGATTTAAATATTATTAAATGAAGGTCACCTCTTATATTGAGAGGTCAAAGGAATGTTAGAGCTAGAACAACCTGGGTGCTTTGACTAGAAACGGATGTTCATGCCACATGGACCTCATATCTGTCCTCTAAGAGTATAAAATGCCATTTGTACCATCAATGTCATTTAGCTTGTTGAAATTTGTTCTAAAGTGATGATCCGCACCCACTTTTGGACAAACCCTATTTAAACAGGAATTTATCTAAGAGACTGATAGGATCATTTATGAAAAAAGTAAGATTTGACAGAATGCATACATAATGCTGAACCTAGTATGACATTTTGACCTGTAACTGCATTCAGGGACTGTATAGACAGGTTTAATTCATCCTTTCTCCTTATACTTAGTAACGTTTGTGCCAGAGTTTCAGATCCCTTTTCCTTATCTGAGATCAGGCTATCTCAGATGGCATATCTATGGATAAACAAACTCCTGCAAGATGCCTTTTTTTTTAACACCTGGAAATACTAGCTCCATTTGGAAGCTAGTAAGGAAAGAAAGTGAGAGATAAAATACTCATTTCCAAATGGGAATGCTTACAGCTCATTAAGTCAAGGATCTGGAGACTAGTTCTCTCATGAGCAAGATGCTATCATAGCTCTAGAAACACAATGATATCCAGACTCTCAAGGAAACCTGCTTGGCCAGGCCTGAGCTCAGACATTGGCTCTCTTGCTGTGTCTCTGTGTGCAAGAACAGGAGTTACAGAGATGCCGCCAGAAGGGAGGAACCACTACAGATGAGAAGACAAAAAATCACAGTAATTATAGCCATACAAATGAGTTCGTGTTTTGCAAACAAATATTAGAGAGAGACTACAAAGTGTGAAAAGGCAGAGATATAATAAGATTTGAGAAATGGAGCATAAGATTGAAAACAGGTGTTAGACACAGAATTTCTGGTGCCGAAAACCAGAGGTAGGCAGAAGTGAGTTTCTATGCTCTTTCACTTCAGGAGTTCCAGACTAGTATAGCTAAAAAAGGACTGTAGATGAATGATGAGCATCAAGCTTTCAAGACTCGGGGACAATGGGATACTGGAGCATACACAGTCCCCATGATCATTCAGATACACCCTGAACTTGACTGGGATGAAGTGACTCTGCATGGCTTCCATTCATTGAAGATAAGGGCTGGGGTGTAGAATATGTGGTAGAACACCTGCCCAACAAGCATAAGGGTTATGAATTCAAATCCCAGTATTGCCTGCAATAAATAAATAAGTTAAGCACACATACACACAAGCATGTATGTGTATGTAGTTTAGTAGGTATACATACATATGCACATTTGTGGTATATGCATGCTCCTGTGTGTATGTATATTCTTCTG
Organism: Dipodomys ordii; assembly: GCF_000151885.1. Classification (NCBI taxonomy): domain Eukaryota; kingdom Metazoa; phylum Chordata; class Mammalia; order Rodentia; family Heteromyidae; genus Dipodomys; species Dipodomys ordii. The sequence continues at coordinate 14,797,346 of NW_012267240.1, forward strand.
TCTGAAATTGTGACACACTTTCATATTTGGGGAAGGTTTACATTTGGCACAAGAAGAGATAACCAAAATTAAATTCCTGTCCTTGAACTAATAGCCAAAAGGAGCTGAGAACTGAGCAGAAATGCTTGGGAAACCATCTTCCTCTCATACATCCTTCATAGACAGATAGATAACCCATTTACAGATCTTCTTCTAGAAGGTACAGGCCCCTCGGAGAAGGCACCAAGGTGCAAAGGTACATCGGTATTACCACAAAGAGTGGCAGGAAAAGGTACCAGGTCCTGATGTATCAGCTTCCTATTTCTAAGATGAGTTGAACAAAATGTTAACAGAATCCATGATGAGAGATAAGAACAACCTACCACTCCAGCTATTTTAAATTCCAGAATATGTAGGACGAGGAATATTCATTTTGGAATGTGGCACTAATGACTATGAGTCTAGGGAAACATCAGTCGAGGGAAACATAATGGTGTTCCTAAAGAGAAAAATTAAAATCACAAGACATCAAAAGAAAACAACACATCTCTTTGTCAAAAAGTGGGTCTGGGTAGTTGAGAAAAAGACCTCATTTTCCATTGGCCAAGCTAGTCAAATCAGTTTGCTCATGTAGACTGGATGCTACCTTATGTAATTAGAGGAAGTATTTACCAACTAGTTCTCTCTCTGATACGAAACTGGAAGCCTATTTTATGGTTTCTCAGATCACTGACAGGAATACCCATATACAAGGGCCATAGAGAGCATAGACATGCAAAGACCAGTTTCCTAGGGGAGCAATCCTAAAATACTGTGAATGATGACTGGCTCAGGATACGGCTCACAACATCTGGATGCTGAACTATCCATACCTGAGGCTCACCATTGTCACCTCATGTAGACGCACACCTCCATTCTCGTTTTGCTCATTCCCCATGTCAATCAGATTTCCACATTCTTGTCATCATGAGAAATCTAAATGTTCAGTTTTCCCCTCTGACCCGCTTTACCTCTTTCTGCTTTAGCTCACTCACCCTCTTCCACTGTATCTATTAACCCCTTCAGAACCTTAACCACCTCATGAACCACTCCTGTCATTTGTCCTTCTATGTCATTGCTATATAAGTGTTTTTCCCTCCATCTCAGACTCAGGGACTCATGTCTCAATCCTTTGTTCTTTCGCCTTCCACTTGCAACTTTCTGATAGAATCCACAAAGCTTCACTAATCCTGCTATGGTAGCTCACAACGTTTTTCTTTTCTGGAAAACAGTAACTGAATCACATGCACTAGTGGCAACATACAGTTGTGCAATCATAATTTCCAGTTTCACTGGGCTTCATATTCCTGTCCAGGCCAGTGCCTCCCTGATCCACCTCTCTGCTACTTCTATGGAAGTCCTCCATGGAATCCACTCCTTTCTTTTCAGGTCATGATCCTGTCTGCCTTATGGGACACAAGAAAACACACTGGCAGTGTAGCTTCCATTTCCTGATCCTCTAGCTGCGATGTTTATCTGCATGGACATCATTGCTGGCTTCCTACTGTTCCGTTTCAATGGAGAAAGTAACTTTTCAACCAACTTTCTGTTTGTTCCCAAGATTCCATCTTTTTGGTACCTTTAGGAATCTTGATCTTTATTTATCTCTTCAGATATTTTAAAGTGAATATCTATCAAACACTTCCATATTCTGCAGTATATTTTGTTTCTATACTTTATAAACTTGACAAATACTCTATGGAATGGCAGGCCTTTCTCAATCACTGTCTCTGTGTCTCTCAATTCTTTTCTTGTTTTTTTTTTGTTTGTTTTTGGTTGGTTGTGGGGCTTGAATTCTGGATCTGAGTGCTGTCCCTGAGCTCTTCAGCTTAAGACTAGTGCTCTACCACCTGAGACACAGTGCCACTTCTGGTTTTCTGGTGGTTAATTGGAGCTAAGAGTCTCATGGATTTTTCTGCCAGGACTGGTTTTGAACCATGATCTTCAGCTATCAACCTCCTGAATAGCTAGGATTACAAGCGTGAGCCACCAGCGCCGGCTCTCAATTCTTATTCTTTGATACTTCTCACTTCCTAGCAAAAGTTTCCCTCAATCCTGTCTTGTCTCTAGCTTCATCCTCCCCTCCCCTCTTCCTTCTACGACTGAACTTTTGGAAGCAGTGATCTCCCCATTCTTTCCCTCCTTCCTCACCTCCTACTCATTCCTCAAGCCTTTTCTACTGAAATCACATACTGACAGAAACGAGAGCCTTCAAATTGTGAAAGCTGATGGATATTTTCCAGTATTGAGCTCGTTCGCTATCTACCACACATTTTGTAAATGTTCAAACATTTTCCTTTCATCATATCTCTCCTCTAACTTCTGAATCCTGCCCCCCCCAATATTATCAGTTTGAATTTTTTTCTTCCATCTGTCATTAAGCAGTTCTCCCCTTTAAAAGTCTGTGTGCAGGCCTCTGTCCACAGCCTTTCCTCTCTGTGATCCCATTCATTGCAGTGGCTCCATCTATCTATTTATTATATATACATGAACAACATCCATATTTGTCTCACTCCAAACCTCTGTAAGTTACACACACTCATCTCAGGTCCTCTCTAGATAAATGAGATACTTATAAGTTAAAATCTTCCTTGTTTAGCTCAAATAGATTTCTTCTGACGGATCCCTTATCTTAGTTCATTTACTCTTCCTATCACCATGTCATGAAGACCAAATCTGGTAGCCATCCTTGACTGCTCAAATCTTCTCCACCTCACTGCAAAAATGGGTCCTACAATATTGTTCTGCCCATTACACACTAGGCAATTTGGGGAGTTTGCATTTTATATGGTGTTACATTTCAGCATGTGAGTTGAACTTTTCCCAATAATGAATATTTTTAATAAAGCAATTCAAGTATTAATTGTAGGAAGTTGGCAGCTTAGTGTAGTCAATCCAGGAAAGAAACAGATTATTTCATTAAGGGCAAGAGGAGGAAAATGTCTTTTGTTCGCTTATTGTCAGGGCAAGGGTTGAGTCTTGTTTCCTGTTAGTTACCCATCTGGCCCTGGAATTCTAAGGCTCTGCCTCACTTTAGCCCACTTAGGATGACTCATTTTCTCCTTGAAATAATAGAGGGAGATTTTCTCCCTGAAACAGCCCAGATATACTTTTCTCTGAAAATCTGTGGCTCAACCTGCTTACTGTTTTCTGAAGTTTTGTTAACACTCACCCAGATTTGACAATCACAAAGGGCTGGTTAAAAGAGAACATGAGGTTTTTATCTTTGTTGCTGTTGTTTTAAATGTACTTATAATGTACCATGTTTTTTGTTGTTGTTATTTCTTTTGTATGTTCTTCCCCCATGGTATAGCCCCTGTTTTAACTTTATTTGATTCCAGTGCCCTGCATCTTGTATATACATTTTTTTTTTAATTTGGGGAGGGGAAGGGAAATAACAAAAGGCTGAAACAAGGATACAGGTTGATCCATTGTAGCAATGAGATGTACAAGACACTATGCTGAAAACAAACTTTACAACTTTTTTTGGGGGGGAGGAGGGAGGAAACGGGAGGTGGGAAGAGAAGGGATGGTGGGGGAAAAACAAAGAAGGGGGTAACAATGCTCCATAGGAAATGTACTCATTACCTTACTCATGTAAGTGTAACTCCTCTGTACCATATCTTTACAATAAAGATATATGTATATCAAAAGAGAACATGAGTCATTTCAATATAGTTACCTTCTAATCCTTTTGTTATCATCAGGCATATCGATCTCTGGGTTGAGCTGGTAATGAAGGAGTTCAGTACCAAAGAGATCATATTCTAAGTAGCAGCCAAGTTGAGCAAACTCCAGCAGCTCCTTCTTGTCAAATATAGATCTAGAGATAATAAGACAGATATACTGCTATTATTAAGAGTGTATCCTTGCCAGGTGTGGTGGTTCATGCCCCTGATTCTAGAGCTGGAGTTCAAAACCAGCCTCAGCTACACAGCTAGACCTTGTCTCAAAAGAACCAAAAATTGGGAGCAAAAAGGGGTGAATTCACCACATATGCAGATTAGAAATTTTAAATGTATCATATATGTATATAAATCAACTAAAAGAGTTTTTGAGTTGGCATCCACACACATCCAACACATATGGCCTCTCCCCCTTCCTTTTAGTCTTCTATAGGTTGTACAAGGGAATTACAATTTAACATCTGCATTTATGAGTCCAATGTATCTTGACCAATCACCCTTCCAACATTCTCCTCTATCCCTGTACCCCTTTCCCTCCAATCATGTCCCATTTCCCATTATATATATTGAGTATTATGGCTATATATGCCTCCATTCCCTTTTCCATTCATTTACTCACTCCCCCTTCAAACTATGTTTTAGTTTTCTGACATTCATTTTGTCACACTCTCTGTTAATTGTTCAAGGGTCCCAGCGACTAAAGCCTTGAGTTGGCACTTACGATAGGACTACAAAATGGTGTGTTTACATTGCTACCAGAAACAGGGGAATTTACCCAATCAAAGGGGCCTTCCACTTCAAAGTGCTTGGGAGCTACAGACTTGTAGCTGTCGTTATGCAGACATAATTGTTGGACTTTCCTCCATAGTGGCTCTAGAAGATGTCCCATACTCTTTTGACAAATTTTATTAATGGGTTAAATTTTCATCCTCTAAAAACTGCTGTCATCTGTGGAAATTATCAAAGGATATTTGTCATCCATCAGGTCTAGTGAATTAGGTGAGTAATTCTCTTCTGGGTGAAACAGGAAGTTCACTGGGTGATTTTCTTGTGAAGATGATAAAATTGTCCTAAAATTAATTCCAAAGCCTATTATAATACAGTTTATATTTTTTCTTAAAGGTTGGACATTTAAACAGACAGACAGACAGACATATATACATAGGAGTCTATGTATGTGTTTAAACATATAAAATAAAACTTATTATTTTATAGTGATATTTATGGATCTATTTTCATTTCAGGAGTATCACACTAAAATACAGTTGTTCTAGGATATAATTATTAAATGATTGGGAAAGGAAGAATGTAAAATTATTTCATATTAATACAGCTACAGACAGGGGAATAGAAAAAGAATTAAAGAGTAGATTGTCTCAAAAAATTTAGACTATAGCAACCAAAAAGTGAAATGTACTCAGATAGCCCTCAAATACCATTATAGACAATGAATCACATAGAGAAATACGAAAGACTCAAAACATCCTGCTGGGACAAGCCAAAAAAAATCATAAGGAAGTTTGTCCTCCATTAGTCTTGTCCTCCATTAGATATGGAGTGCAGGAAGTTAGGGATCTGGAGAAAGAAAGTGATTGTCTGGGACCCAAAAGTGGTCTGAGAAGGGTTGAGTGTCAGACAATCATTGCCTTAGTAGGCTTTTATCACACCGATATTCTGTTTCTTTGGCAACTTCTGGGATGAGAGCACTATTATATATGTCTCTAAGTCTGTTGCTAAGAGGTCAGAAGTATTTTCAAAGCCCTGCTCCCAAACCATGGGAGGACCAATTAAGCTTCCATATGTCACAGGTACAAGAAGAGTCTGCCTCTCTGGGAGTTCACTATTGACTTTCATTCCGAGTTATCATATTATGGCTGGCTCCTTTTCGACTGTTCACCAGCTTCGCATAACTTATAGCTCATGATATTGTTTTAGGAAGCTAAAAAAGAATCTTTCCTCTAAAATGTGCATTAGTTCTGTGCTATCTTCTATTAATACTTCTCTTTTTTCCATTTTACCATGGAGACCATCTTATGTTTCCAAAATTACTAGACTAAAAGAATGTGTTTTTATATAGTAAACATATTCTGTTTTCCTCCCAAGACTCATACTTAAAAACAAAATATACACAATTAAAATGACATGAGAGAGAAAAGTTTAGTATCCTTTTGAGTTAGTTTAGTATCCTTTAAAGTTAATTCAAGTTTTTGATTCCTACTATGGGCAAAGTACTAAGGTGGGAGAAAACCAGAAAGGGGTTGGAGGTCCCAATAGGTTTTATCAGACTTTTATTTCTGCTTTTAGTACTTTTCCACTTCTTTTGGCCTAATGTCCTTAAAAATGTTTTCTAAATTTTAAATTGTCTATCGAGATATATACCTAATGGAAAGTTCACAGCCAATGTTATGTCATAGGAAAAATAGTTAACAATCCTAATTGAAAATAAAAAGTAAAGTTTCTTGTCATTAGCACTGTGGTTGTTAAGTTTAATAATATAAGTGTAAGAACTTATGTGTCTAGAATTGTGTTATGCTTTACATTTTCTATCTCCATAAAGAACAAGAGAAAACAGGTACTCAGGGTAAAGAAGAAGACAGCACAACACAACAAAGGGAAGAAGCTAGTGTCTATGTTCAAGGAAACGAAAAACAGAAATCAAACCAAACCAAACCAAACAGGAAACCCCAAAGAATTTGGTACTAGATATGAAGAAAGTATAGGGTGAAAGACTGAGATCAGACAACTAACATGAAACAATGCTAGGTTGTAATAGTTTGCTTCTTGTTGACAAAGTACCTGAAGAAATAGCTGAAAAGGTTTCTAAGGATTCAGCTCATGGTCAATAGATCTCATTGCTTTGAACCAGAGGTAAAGCTGAACATCATCATTGTGGACGTACATTGTGATGCAAACCTGCCCATTTCTTCTTCTTCCTCTTCCTCCTCCTCCTCCTCCTCCTCCTCCTCCTTCTTTCTTCTTCTTTTTTTTTGGTTGATCGTGGGGCTTAAACTCTGGGCCTGGAAGTTGTCTCTCAGCTCTTCAGCTTAAGGCTAGTGCTCTATCATTTGAGCCACAGCGCCACTTCCAAAGCTGCCCATTTCTTGGCAGCTGGTAAGCCGGGAGAGAAAGAAGCCTCTTGGCATGAGAGCTACCCTCCACAGGACCTGCAATCAGGCCCCACCCATTCACTTATGAGCTCATAGCAGATTTATTTAGTTGATCAATTAGTACCCTCATAATCCAACCACCTCTTAATGGCTCTATCACCTAGATGCTGAGACTTCAACAGATGAACCTTTTATGGGACCTTTTATAGCCAAATCCTAACCTAGGCATGTAATAGTCCTTGATCTTTTAACACATAGCATTTGATCTTGTAATCCTTATAAAAATTAACACGAAGAAAGTAGATCATCCTCCCTTCACAGATGAGGAAAAGGTTCTCAAGTTGACACAACTCAGCTTTTAAACAGAGATGTTGTGAAGAAACCTAAACGCTTTTTGTGTTCAGAAGCCATGTTCTTGGACAAGTCCCTTCCATGAGGAGAGAGCTTTCCCACCCCAGCCTGCAGAACCCCTTCGATTCAATAGTCACAATAACATCTAGTATCACCCAGCTTCTTGAATGTCTAACAAGGTGACTTACCTACAAGAAACTGACACTTAGCTGGATGACTGCCAATGTGCTACTGCAATTGTATTTATGCAAGTGATTATTTTCCACTTGGAGAAAGGATTGACCCTGAATGTCAGTATGGCTCCACAGAAAAATGGACTCTGCTTGGTGTCCTTCAGATAAAGATTAAACAGAGGTCTCACCCTTCCCAGCCATTAATGACCTCATAGAACATCACATAGAAGTGGAGGTGTTCACCTCATCTGGCTTCCTCATTCCATATTCTATACCTATGAATAACTTGATCTTTTTCTACTCCAATTTTACCCAGGTTTTTAGGTATTTATTTTTCCTCTTCATTCCCTAACAGTCAGAGAGATGACTGTGGCTATGCAGAATTGTTACTGCATTGCACAATGAAGAAAGTCCATATTTATGATGGAGTTATGAAATATCCTTGGAATTCCCAGGACAAAGATGAGACTTTTTTTTTCTAAACTCAGTATTTGTTTTTATTAGTTCCATGATATAATTTCTTCTGCTTCAAATTGTATACTTTTGCTCCTTCAACTAATAAATTTGTACCACATATAATATAGAATAAATTTATATAACTATATAAGGAACATAAATTTAGGAAAAAAGTATATTCTTACCAGTCTTGAAAATGACATCTAAAGTGGCCTGGCTATCTTCATTTTCAGAGCCTCCTTATCATTTATCTAGTATTTTAAGGCTGAGACTAAAACACAAGGCAGTTGGTTTTTTAGCCTCTATGATACCTTATATCTTTCTATAGGCTCAGGGGTTTAGTTTAATGTCAAAGTGCACTGTGAGTGGGAATAAGAAAATCCATGTGAAATGATAAGTTAGACAAGGGTCTCTGAGCTCTCAAGATAGAAAGAACTAAGGGACAGAGCAAAGGCTGGGTTTTGTGGGTATGATCAAAATGATTATAACATCTGCCATTTGTATGAGTCAAGACCCTCAGAACACATGATTTAATCCCTATATTTATGTGCACTCTCATGAAATAGTTAAGCAGAAATCTACATATGGTGATATTCTCTGTGTTTTGAATATATATGAAACCCCAGCTGATGTCTTTAGGAACTTTATGCCTGGGGAGGAAGATATATTTAAAGCAACAATTACAAATACATTTATTTAAAAGCCTCTATATTATGAATGCAACATATTATGAAAGAATAATGGGTAAACTGAATTGAGCTGAAGTAGTCTACTTACATGTGGGGTGAGGAATGGACAACCCAGAGGAACATCTGTTCAGAGTCAATGAAGCAGGGGTTGCTGCTCTTAAATGTAACACTGCAGTTTATCAAGAGTTAAATACACGAGGAAAGAAATACTCTGTGATCCATCCACCCATCCATTATCCACCCATTCATCCAGTAAGAAATTGTTGACCACATGTTACAATGAAACATGAGCTAGAAAACAAAAACCACAGAGTCCTACATTTCAGAAAGTTTACTATCTTCTAAGGAAAAAGGACATAGAAATAAATAATTATTTTATAGAATCTGTCAAGTATAATAATAATAGCACTTCTAGGCCATCGGGTTGCCAAGAGAAAAAGATAAACACATCACAACTAGGTTACAAAAATCTCTGGTTTAAGGAAGGCTTTGGTGAGTCACATCTTGAAGAAAGACTCTTCCAAGTTATTATGGACATTCCCAGGAGAGGGTCAAGATTGTGTGAGAACCATATAAGATCAATTAACCCAGGTCTCTAAAAGACAAAGTCAGCGTGGCCTTAACCCAGATTGTGTGTGTAATTTCTACAGAATAATAGGAATCACTTGAGAAGAGGTAGGGACTAGAAGACTAAGAGGTTTGGCTTTTGTGCCTTAGGGACAGAGACTCCACTAATGGGCTTTAAGTCAGAGGGCAGGAATGTTAACAAACTTACATTAAGAAAGATAAATCTGCTAGGCTGTGGAAGTCAGATTCCGGAGAAAACCAGAGGAGATTCACAAATGTTCCAGTGGCAAATAAGGGCCTGAATTCTAGTAAGAAGAGTGGAGTGGACAAGAAAGGTTGCATTTAGAGATCTCAGTGAGGTGGACATGTTTTTCAAATTGGGGTGAAGAAGAGGGAAGAGTTTAGTCTAATGTTTAAGGTGAACAGTACTGTCATTAACTGCAGTAGAGAAAGCAACAATGGACAGAGCAAAAACTATTGAACACTTGTCAACAGAAAGATGGGATGGAAGAAGGAACTCCAAGACATGTCTTAGGCAATTGGTTAGCACTATGACTTATTTCAGGAAATTGATACACTCTGCTCAATGATACCAACATGGAAGGAGCAGGTTCTGAAATGCACAATAAACTGGTGAAATAATTATGTCACATACTAATGTCACTGTACAAATAATCTAAAGCCTGGATCTTTTTAGCACAAGAGATGGAACTTAGGACCCTGTACTTATTAGGCAAGTGCTCTATCATGTGGGCTACACCTCTAGGCCTTTTGCTTTCAGTTTGTATTCAAACATGAAGAAACACATTGAAGGAGACACTAGAAGATTTGGAAACACTGTCCATATTCATGGATGGGTAGGATTAATGTAGAGGAAAGTTATATTACTGAAAGTCTACAGATTCAATGCAATCTCCAGTGCTATGTTAAAATTCCAGTATTATTATTCACAGAAATGTGGCAGGGGGGAAGAGTCTTAAATTCTTAAATTCATATAGATGCACGAAAGACCTCAAATAGTCAAAGAACTAGTAAGTAAAAAGAATATTACTGGAGGTATCAGCATACTTTACTTCAAATGAGAATAGAAAGCCACAAGAACAAAACCAGTATGATACTAGCACAAACACACATGCCTAGATCAATGAAATGTAAGGTCTGGAGATAAATCCACACAGCTTTAACTGACTGAGTTTTGGAAAAGGTGACCACAAAAATCCCCTATACTGAAGAAAAGAGGTTTTTTTTTTCTTTTTTCTGACAGGGTCCTGTACTAACTTCATTGGGATTAACCTTTGACCACGATCATCCTATCTTTGCCTCCTGCGTACCTGGGACCACAGAATGCAACACCTATCCAACAAGCGTGGATCTTTTAAGTGAGATACAGCCCAGGCACGCCAATTACCATTATTCTGCACTGTAACTTCATGGTAGTTTATCAGACAATTGAGTCTGAGTCCTTAGAGGCTGGGTACCAGGAAGGCACTTCTTATCTCTGCTTTGCTCACTCATTTAGCTCATGTCTGGCACATGGAGAAGCATAAATACATTCCTCACTAAAACATGCACTCCTGATAAACCACTTGAAAAAAACATTGGCACACAAATTCAACAGTAAAGCTATACTCACATATACAATTGATTTATTAAAAGTATTACATTTCAATGAATGATCATCATAAGCATGTTTTTCCCAAAAAAAAGTAATTCCAAAAAAACTCTTGGTCTTCCCCTAATTTTCTCAATTTAAAACAAATGGACATTTACACAGATAGAATTACATAGGATTCTTTATTTCATGAAAATTATTCAACAGCTACTTAAAAATTGTCTAAGCTTAGTTGGAAATACTCATCTAAAAACCTAAAGTTCATTAAAAAATATCAAATGCATTTAAAAAGAAATGAATACATAGGGCTGGGAAGGCGACTCAGTGGTAGAGCACTTGCCTTGCATGCATGAGGCCATGGGTTCGATTCCTCAGCACCACATAAGCAAAAAGAAAAAAAAGCCGGAAGTGGCGCTGTGGCTCAAGTGGTAGAGCACTAGCCTTGAGCTGAAGAGCTGAGGGACAGCGCCCAAGCCCAGAGTTCAGGCCCCATGACCTGACTCCCCCCCCCAAAAAAAAAAGAATACATAAAGTATTATAACTAATGATTGTAACAAATAATTTTAATCAAATAAATCGAATACAAAGCCAAACATAGTAGTATACAACTGTAATCGCAGTACTTGGGAGGCTGAGGAAAGATCTTGAGTTTGATGCCTATATGGACAATAAAGCAAGACCTTATCTCAATAGAATCAATATTAACATGATTTAAAAGCATTATTCATGTATATTTCTAGTATACTAATGGCCACTTTACTTCAAAGATTAAATATGAAAGAATATTTTTGGGGAGCTTGGGAACTGAACTCAGAGCCTTGGACATGCTAAGTGTGTGCTCTGTAACTGCTGAGCTGGATTTCTACCAACTGACAGGTTCCAATTAATTTTAGTTAATTAGGAATACAAAGCTCATAGAATTCACAAACTTTATAGAGCATGATAATGACAATTTGCCTTGTGAAGGTTAAACTGTGTTTGTGACTTTAACTAAGTATCACTATCCCACAATACTGTGAAATCTGTGAAATTTATGTAATTGCTTCATCTCAATTTAAAAAAAGACAGAAAGAAAAGAAAAGTGAGAGAAGGGATGGATTAGGAGCCATGGGTGACATGTTGTCAGACAATTTGTATTCACGTACTGGTTTGTAGAATGGGAACTTCTTTGTACAACTACTTAAAGATAATAAATTTTTTAAAAAAGAATAAATGTAAATGTCAAAAATCCAATGTGGAATAAACATTGCCAATGAATTTAAAAACATAATTCACTATTTCAATGGAACCAACATTGAAATGTTGGTTCCACTTAAACACAAGATATCAATTAGAATGGAATGTTCATATAAATGTTTATCGTTATATAGGAAACATTATTTTAAAGATTTAGTTTATGTTTTTATAGGATTCATTTTGCATCAAAGCATTAATTTTATGAGCAGTTGCAATATTAGAGACATGTGGAAATAAAAAGAAGTCACAATAATTCAAAACATGTTTATCTGTATTTTAACAAGGATCTTCCTCCCATGCTTGTCAGTTTTCTGACTACATCAGGCCCCATTTGATGACATCATAGGAAGGAATGCTGTCAATATTATGACTTAAGAATAAGTTTAAGAAAAACGAACAAAGCCCTTCCTTAAATTAGACTCAAACCACAAAGTGACTCTGGATTGCAAAGTGTCATTAAAACTGCATTTTAAAATACATTTATTTCACAGTTTATTCATCCTAGGAAGAGTTTTCTACCACATGAACTTTCCGGCAGCCACACAGTGCCCAAGAGGTTGTGTTTTTCCTGTAAGGCAATGCACAGTTCAGGATATGATGGTATTGAGGACAGTGAAGATAAATCTCATAGACATGGCAATCCTATTTGTTAAAATGTCACATTTCATGTGAATGGTGTCAGCATCATGAAAAATTGCTTTAGAAAAAAATTACTAGTGAAAGGTTTTGGTGGACAAAATGTACTGAATAGGATACATGACAAGTGCCTTCTTCTGCTCTGATCCTGGCAGATCTGCTCACATAACTTTGCTCAATTTGGGAGATTCAACAAATACCATTCACCATCGTAATGTAATTGCATTTTCTTGGGCAGGGTTTAGGGATATAAAGTTTTTCTGCATTCATTTCAGTTTGTAAAATGTTTCTCTGGATTTCTTTCTTCTCTCCATGGTCTCTGTGTCTGTCTCTATTTACTCTCCCTCCTTCCCTCCCTCCCTCCCTTCCCCCCCCCCCCGCATCTGTCTCTGTGTCTCTAGAGTATCTTTATATTTATAGGAAATACCCAGGGTAAGCAATCATATTGAAATATGCATAGCACTTTAAGTTAACTTTCAGGTTTTTCTTAGCCCCTTAACACATGAATAAAATAGACAAGTTTGGAGGCTTAAGTGACTTACTGAACGCAGCAGGTAAATCTTAGTGTCAGAACTTGGCCCCAGACAACCTGACCTGCGTATCTTTCCTCCATGAATACCAAGCCTATGGTATATTCACAGGGGGAAAATAAAGGTGTTGTTAAATGGCATCACATAATGTCAACTTAAATTTTCCAGGTGTGTGTTCTTGTGCATTTTATAAAATTTATCATCTCAATTCACATATACATGTAAGTAGCCAGTACATATATAACAGCTTCTAGATCTATACATGAAGCTTATGTATTAATATACACATGAATGTAGATATTAGTCTTCTGTCATACTACAAATACAAGACACTCCTAATTGGAAAAAATAAATATTATATATTAGTAAACATTTTAATTTAAAAAATTCTCACTGGCTTAGCAGGCTTATCTTTTGTTGCCAAGGCTAATTTCTTGAAGGTCTCACTCTGAGGTCAATTGATCTGAGTCAATTGACTGAAATAATGAATACTGCAATGATATATAAGGCAAGCTCATTCAGTTCAATGGATTTTCTACATTATGTCCATAATGCACACCTCATCCTATAAAGAAACAATTAAGAAATACAGAGCCATATTTACAGGACTCTAACTGTTATATGCCACTCACCATATTCCAATTATTCTCTATAAAGGACAGTACACTCTTTAACAATACAAAGATGTTTTGTTCAATATTCATTTGCCAAACATTTGCTTGGAATTGTTTTTGAATGGTTTCCCATTAATTCACCAGTATATATAAGAATTAAAAGGACAGTTCTAAGGATACCCCATAATTGCTTTTGTGGGTTTTTTTTCAAAGATCATCTTAAAGTTAAATGTCACCATAATTCTAATTAAAGAATCATTTTGAAGGCAGAGAGTAAGTTCTTCTGGCTGTAGTCACGTGTTTGGTAAATTGACACGGGATAATTGTTGAATGAATGAAGTGATATTCCACTCCATTCAATTAAGAACACAAAAAATGTGTTAAATCCATATTTTCCCAAGATTTGGCCAATTTAGCAAGGATGGTCAGAAGCAAAGAGAATAAAATGTTTGTTAGCTGGCCCATTCCCTGAGTTTTTCCCTCTGGTCTTTCAGAAGCCCTCAGGCCAAATTCTTATACCTTCCTCAGGGAGAAATTTTCAAAGAGAATGCTGTGCTATCTTCTTACCCTCACTTGCTATGGCCCTAATGGAACCATGCTTTGTGGGTGTCCATCAAAATCTTTTGGCTTTTAAAACAGATAGCACAGCACCTGTCTGTTGGCCTCTAGTAAGCTTGGAAATTCCATCACTGAACATCTAGCATCCAAATACCCACCAGCCAGGTTGTTTTATCCAGCTTTTATCAGCAGTCAAGACTTTCGTGGCCATACAACTCCCAACAGCTACTCTAACAGTATATTGATGGCAAAACCTTCTCAAAGATGATGACAAAAACAGAATCGGAGAAGTGTTTTCTTCATCACACATATATCCATATTCGACCAGGCCCCAGATGCTTCTGATATTCCTCACCACCTGGAAATATGCATACAGTTTTAACAGGTGGTGAAATTATTATAAACGAGTACATGGTGCAAAGCCTTGTGTATCAAAAGCCCAAACAAGAATATGAAGGATAGGTTGCTATTTTCCAATGTATGTGGACTTTGGGTGGCTCTTTCTGTCAAGGGCAGACCCCAGTGATGTCCCACAGGGTCATATTCACAGCAGTCAAACCACTCTTCAACGAGCCCATGTTTCTTTAGGGGAACAGATGGTGAGGGGAGGTCCTGGACGCAGAAGCATATTTATCTTGTCAAGCTGTTATCACCTTGTAAATGACCTTAAGCAGGTCACAAGTGGTCACATGGACAATGTGGTTCAGAAAGCTCCAAAGGTGAAGGCCATTCATTAATTCTCTCCTCTCAGAATCCCAACTGCCCCTTTGAGGAGAGCCATACAGGAAGCTAACGTGGTGGTGTGTGTATATGTGTGTGCATGTGCATGTGCACACAGCTCTGCACAAACATCAATCCTAATGAAGATTTTATATGCCTTCAGAAACAGTGAACTGCTTCAGTATGATCGTGGGTATGATGAAATGCCTTATTTTTGTGTTCTCAAAAAGGACAGAAAACCAACTTTGAAAGAGGGAACAAAACAGAGTTTGCAGGTGACTGATGTTCAGAGACTGTCCTGTTGCAGAGATCTTCTGTTTCAAAAGGGCTATGGGCGGAGAGTGGCCACCCCTCAACTTATCTTCACACACACCAGCCTGTGGCTTTGGTTCCTTCTCTTCTACATCCACAAAAGGGATGGAGGCAAGAACAGAATTCTTTCTATTCTGAATGCTTTTAGAGGCTGTGTTTTCAGGCTGCTCTTCTTTTAGTGTGTCCTTTGCATTTGGTTGCAGGAAATACACCCTCAGGTGTGCTGTCCTCAGTAAGGAAGTGTTGAAGTTCCTGCCCTCTCGGGACAAGTCCAGTTCTGTGCACAGCCCAGCAGAGCAGAGCCAGCCTGTGAAAGGACACCCTTGTCAACCACAGCCTGGCCACTGGCTTCCTGTAAAAAGTCACTTCAAAAGGCAAATGCTCCCTGCATTCGTCTCCCTTATTATTTCTCCTGTTAACTTTATTCAATTTGTTTTCTCAAATGCATCACTTTTTTTGAAAGTCATTTTCCCTAGAAGCCTCCCTCAGAAATGGTACTTTCAGGAATTTCTTTCTTTCAGGCACTGGAATCCCAGAGCATTCATTATTTAGGTGTCCAATGGGTGGCTGTTCTAGGATTTTCTAGTGATTTGAGTTTGTCTATGTCAGGTCAACCACCGCATTCAGTTCTGATCCATCCTAACGGGCCATCTTGAAATGACCTCCAACCTTTATTATTTTAAAGAAAAAAATGTGTGTATGCAACATGTGTATGTGACATTTACACAAAATATGTGTGAATATAGTGTATATCACTAGAAAATAAACACTTCAGCTTTATATGTTGTTTGATTTTATGAGCCAGGAAATATTACAGTGGTAGGAGTAAGGTTTATTTCACCCTTTACAAGGAAAACTTATTTTCTATGTATGGTACGTGTTATTTCTGAACTTATATTTCTAAGTGCAAATAGGCAGTGGTACAAAGACTTTTTAAAAGATGTATCTTATATCAGTTTCAAGCAATATGGCAGCCTAACTGTTCACAGAAAATCTTTCTAGTACAATACTTCTAAAATACTGAGTAAAATTAAAGAGGAAGAATCCTATTTTAGTCTTTTGTACATTTCTGTTAGCTTCAGTGAGTTGCATGAAGGGGTTTCTTTTGACATGTTTACATTAGACTCACCTCTTTCCGTCATTCTTTCTCATCCTCTATTCTCTACTCAAAACCATTTCAACAAGCTTTCCACTGTCAACGTGTACATAAAATATTTTGATTATATTCACCCTCCTTTACACTCTGTTTGCCCTTTGTCATTCCATTATACCAAACCTTACACCCAATGGATCTTGAACGTAAAGATTCTGAAAGGTAGAAAGGGTAACATAGGGAAAGGACATAAGTGGGATACTAACACCACAACTTATTGTTATATTAACAGCTGATAACGCAGACTTTGATAATAGTGACTGCTTTTTTTTTTTAGTCAGTTGTTGAAATTGGTTGGCCAAAATTTTATTGAGAAGTTTTACATCGATGCTCATCAAAGAGATAACTCTATTGTTCTGTTTCTTTGATGCGTCCCTAACTGGTTTGGGGATGTGTGTGTAATGGTGGATTCATAGATGAGTTTGATAGTGATCCTTCCCTTTCTATTTCACTGAAGAGCTTGAGGAAGATTGGTATTAGTTCTCCTTTGAAGACCTTCTAGGACTGAAACAAAAAGCATTGCTTACCAAACACAAAGCTATTCAACATATGATAATACAGAATTTAGAATAATAATGATTCATAGTTATGCAATAATGTCATTGCCAACTGTATTCAGCAACAGTAGAAATACCTGCCAGTAGTAAGCCCACATAATAGATTTTGATATAGTTCTCTAAGTAATCAATAGATCAAGCTATGCATACCATATAAACCAGTGGGGATACAGAATATGTAAACAGCATGGCTGACAATAACAGATTAATGAACATACAGAGAAGATACAATAACTGCAGTACACATTTTCCCAGAATCTATGAAACAGCTAGAAAATTTATGCTCTTCTCAATGTTTAGAAAGAACCATACTTATTATCTAGGATAAAGCTTGCATCATACAAGGTAACATGATCAAATACATTATTTTATTTAGTTATTTATTTTGTTTCGACTTTGAGATAGGGATCTCACAACATTGTCCAGGCTGGTCTCAAACTTCTGGGCTCCAACTATCCTTGAGACTCAGTATTCCAAATATCTAAGACTAGAGTTGTACAACACCACAGGAAAAAAACATTACTTTAAGTTCAAATAAAGGCACCTAAGATCTCACAGAAAATGCTAAAGTCAGGATTTAAAGGTTTCGCTGGGTCCAAAAATTCGAGTCTTTCAGTTATGGCATATTATTCTGTGACCCCTTTTATTGTATGAGAACCTACCAGAAGATTCCCGAAGACAGTCCATTGTCAGGAGGGTTGTTTGTACCTCAAGACTTCTCCATTTCTCCATTGATGTTGGATTTTCTGTTTTGCCATGACTATAACTTGTTTATTTTTTTCTGCATGGGATTTTACAATATTTCTATTAAGTCAAGGAATTTTATGAAGACTTTTTTAGGTCTGTTCGTTTGTTAAATATCAGAATGTCAAGACTGATGATCGGGATTTATCAATCTGCTAACATGGACTTATTCCAAAGTGCAAAACAGACGTGATTGTAATATTAGTATTATTAGTCTCATTGGCACTGTATTAAATTTTTTTAATATAAATTTAACAAGAGGCCCTAGAACTAGTCTTGGCAACACTGTTAGGTTGGCTCCTAATTTGCTATGTAGAAGGCTGCATGTTGGACCTCTAAAACACATGTCTATGTTCTAACCTTCGCAACTTCAGAAAGTGACTTTATTCGGGAAAAGGGATTCTTTTTAGATGTTATTAAGTTTAGGATCATGACACTGATCATTCCGGACTAGCTGAGGGTCCTTGAATACAGTGACATGCCTTTAGTAACAAAAGACACAGACATAAAGAAGAAAGCGATGTGAGAACAGAGGCAGAAATGTCATCTATGTGGTTACAGCAAGAGTCCCTGGATCTGCCAGAAAATGGATACAGCAAAGGGCTCTCCCGAATAGCTTCCGGAGGCAGCACCGTCCTGCCAATACATTGGTTTCAGATGTCTACCTTTAGAATGGGGAATGAGGGAATGAAGAGCTCTGTTGTCCCTGGGCACCTGATGTGCTGTAATTTGTTACAGCAGGTATAACAATCAGATGTACCACACTACCAGACAAAGTACACTTGCTATTATTATAATTAAAATTCAGATGACTCAAACCACAAACAGGAGATAGAAATGTAAGTATTTATCTACCCTTGCTCCCTGGCCCACCCCTCTTCTTCAGCATACCCGTTTCCTGGTGCTAACTTCTTTGGGCTTTGACCTAGTCTTTCTAAAGGATCATAATATTTGAGCTCTCCATCAAGTCTATTATACTCCAGTTAATTCATTGTTAATCATTTGTATACCACCCAATGTGTTTATGTATAGATTTATAGGCACATTCTACCTACCACAGATGAGGGAAACCATGGAATCTATTTCTCTGGGTTTCACTTACAATTTTTTCCAAGAATTATGGTACACATAATTCTTTCTAATAGATGAGTTAAAATTCCACTGTGTATATAATACCACATTTTCTTAATCCATTCATCCAGTGAGGAGCATCTGGTCTCATTCTATATCATGGCTATGGTGAAGTGAGTAGAAGGAAGAGAATGCAAGAAGAATTCATTGTATATACCATAAAATTAAGAAAGATAAGGAAAGAGATGGGCTGAAGTGTTGAGAATGTTGAAGGGGTGTCAGTGATAAAGATGTGTTGTATTCATAAACTGTTTGTTAGATGGCACCTCCTCTGTACGACTACTTAAAGATAACAGAAAAGAAAAAGAAAAGAAATGGAAGCATTTGTGGCTTGTCTTTTTTTTCACTCATTATCACTTTGTTCTATTTGTAGATATATTTTTCATCCCAGTTATTTACAAATTCTGAGGAAGCTACTGTGATGTGCTTCCATGAAACAAAGTAGACAATGGTATCTATTATGAAGAGTTATGAAAGATTAAGTTAAAGAAAATTCCTATGCAAAATACATAGAATATCATCTATACACAGGAAAGATACAAGAATAAAGCATTGATTTTTACTTATGCTACTTATCAAGCTTTGCTATTTATCAAACCTTTACTTATGCTACTTATCAAACCTTTCTAGATTGCTAATGAGTTCTCATTGTTCTCATTTCTGATGTTTCCAAAATTTGATTAACCATGAATTATACAGTCATACAAGATTCTAAGATAGCCTACTTACCTATCAAGGTGAGACATCACTGTCTTGGAGATATCTGCACCTGCCTCTTGCAATATGCGGATGATCTGGAATGGTGAACTTGGATTCCGGCCGGGATGGATGATCACAGGACAGCCAAGCTGAGCCTGGGCATGCGCTGTTGCCTGAAGAACTTTTCTTTCACTGTCTGTCAAAGGCCAGGAGCAACCAATTTCCCCAATAACACCACACTTGATACTGGTTCCATCAGCACCATGGAGAATTTCACTAATAAGGACATCGGTAAGCTAGGGGGAAACAGGAAAAAGAAATTATTTTATAAGTCATAGAATTTATTAAAATTAATTCACTTAAGCCTAATGCTGGTGGCTCATACCTGTGATTCCTAACTACTCAGGAAGTAAAGATAGATTCAAAGCTAGCCTGAGCAACAAAGTTCTTAAGACTCTTATCTCAGTTAACTGCTACAAAATATGTGGAGTTGTGGTCTCAAATGGTAGAGCACCAACCTTGAAAAAGCAAGCCAAGAGACAGTGTCCAGGCCCTGAGTTTCAGCCCCCCCCCCAAAGTTAATCACCCTAGTGTATGAATGAATTTATTTAGTCATGCATTCTTTTAAAGGTATATTCAACACTCATTTATGGCATACTGGCCCATGAGAAAGGCATTTTGCTGATCAAATCACTTATTCAGCAAGTTATTTTAAATCCAAGTTTTAAAATCATATTATGATTATGTAGTAGGAAATTCACCTCTTTGGTACATTTAGATTGAGGGGACAAATCCACAATCAGTGAGCAGAATCTATGAATGCCACTGAACTGATGTATATATCAACGAATATGTGTGTATCAAGTAATTAATTTTTTAGGGGGATAGGTACTGGTGTCTCAACTCAGAGCCTCACCCCCACTAGGCAGGTGCTGCACTTCTGAGGTATATCTCTAGACTGATTTTCTTGGTTATTTTGAAGATACGGTCTTGCTCCTTGCCTGGGTATGTGTCTGGATTGTGATCTACCTATTTTGGTTTTCCTGTAGTTACTGGAATCACAGGGGACACCACCATGTCTATCTTCCTCCACTAAAGCAGAATTTCATAGACTTTTTGGCGTGGGCTGTCCTGGAACCATTATCCTTCCAGTCTCAGCCTCCACACAGGTTAGAATGACAGGAAGATGACATTGCTCCTATCTGTTCATTGAGAAGAGGTCTCCAGAACTTTTCTGCCCAGGCTGGCCTTGAACTGGAATCCCCTAATTTCAGCCTCCCAAATTAGCCAGGATTACAGGCATGAGGTACAGGTGCCCAGCCTTCAGTTCTCTCTTATTTTGAGTTCATTATTCAGAATAGAACATTCACAGCACACAATAAAAGCATTATACGGTTTGGTAACTACTAAATGTTGTTTGACAAATGCATAATCTTTGTCATCATTTTAGTCTTCAACTAATATAAATATACTAAAAAATAAATAAAATCCTTCTCAGAAAAGAATACAGATGGAATTTGGATACAAATTATTTTAAATAGTAAGTGATCATTTGCAAAGACTTCAGCTGACATTGTATCAAACAACGCAGGCAAAGAAGACACATAGAAATATATGTGTGTCTGTATAAACATCTGTAAACAGATACCTGTGTGCTCAAAAAGGGAACGTGTACATGCAAAAAAAAATGCCTTGCTACTTATTCTGTCTCTTTGTCTATAAAAGTTTCTTCCTTCTGCCCATTCTTGCTTAAGATCATATTATTACAAAAACAGGAAAATGGATGTGCTTCTACCCCTCCTGTTTTTGTAAAAAGAGAAGGAAACATATTTGCAAAAGTGCCAAGTCTCTGCCTGCCAAGTTTCACCCTACAGTGAAATTCTCATCGCTGGTTATTATAAAAATCTTAGAAAAAGAAATCAAAGTTGCATAACTAAATCTTATCATGGAAGAAAAAAGCGAGGTTTACAGACTGGGGTGCCAATAGTGAGTTCCATACAATATAGAAAATCTAAGTATTAATGCATCAGATTGGTCAAAATATTTTTCCTTATTAAATAAAATATTATTAATTCGAATCTAGATTGGTAGAAGCTTTGCTATGTTGCAAAATTATATAATATGACCAACTATTTTGTGTGTGTGTGTGTGTGTGTGTGTGTGTGTGTGTGTGTTTGTGTGTGTGTGTGCTACATGCTGGTACTGTGACTTCAACTCAGGACCTAGGTGCTGTCCTTTAGCTATTTTGCTCAAAGCTCATGTTCTACCGATTGAGCCACAGGTCCATTTCTGGCTTTTTGTTAGTTAACTGGAGATCAGAATCTCATAGTCTTTCCTGCCCAGGCTGGCTTCTAACCATGAACATCAGATCTCAGTCTCCTGAGTAGCAGGGATTAAACTGTAAGACTTATAACCAGCTATCTATAAGCCAATGGTATGTCCAGGGATTGGACTATTCTGAATTTACACACAAATATTGTCAAAGAATGGGAGTTTTTACCTGCTCCACTGACATGGCCCTGGTCTCTGAAGAGTGGGTTGCATCCACATAGAACCCAGCTCCGGATATGATGTGGACTCCAGTCTGCTCTGCCAACCACTTCAACGTCTTCACATCCCTGCTAATTCCCGTGGTTGTGTTCTCCACCAAGGCCCCACCACCTTTAGCCTTGAAATACAACAACTCTTCCTTTACAGCTTCTGTTTCCTGATTCAACCAAAGGTTCTCTTTATGGGAATATGGATTTTTCTGGATCCAAAATAGATTTTTCATTGTGATAGGTGCCTTAGAGGTAGCTTCATGGGACGGAGGCGGTGGACAGTAAACACAGTCAAAGGTCATTGCCAAGTGTTCATGGGTCAGGGTGCGGCCCAGTTTGCTTGGCTCCACAAGCCCCAAAACAGTTTGCACTTTCCCACTTAAGGAAGACATTTTTGAATAGCACCACCAGGAAATGCTCCAAACAGAAGTGATTTCTGGAGATTAAAAAAAGAAAGAATACTGAAATCAGAATATAGGGGACATACAACATTCTGTCTGCATGAGTGAAAGACATAAACTGAGTAAGAGAGTCAATCCATTAGAGATACAACCTTCCTTATCATCTTGCCAAAGTCAGCATCTATTCTCACAAAGCCCCGAGTGACGTGGTAGGTGACGGTCCACAGCCCTTTACACTTTCACTGGGACTCCCTGCTTCATCCCACCTTCACCTACTGGAAATAGTTCTTGCAGTAAAGTTCACATGTATTTGTCACCTAAGGTTGGTTGCATAGTTACAGCTATGCTTTCTTGGAGAATTCCATTATAATCCTGTTTTTTTTTAAGTCTCCTCTTAATAAATAACTTACATTAAAATTAGCTATGTATTACTAAGTAGTATCTCATTATTTTTCAGTTACATTAAATATACCACGGCTACTAATTACTTCCACAATTCATTTGCTATACAAGTAAGACAAATTAGAGTGCTAAAGATGTATAAAATAGAGGCTGTCATGGTGGCTCACATGCTTGTAATCCAAGCTACTTGGGAGGCAGAGATTGGGGGACTCATTAGTTCCAGACCAGTCAAAACAAATAATTAGTGACATCTCATCTTGACAAATAGGCAGAGAATGGTGATACGCATTTGTCATTTCCACAACATGGGAGGCAGAAATGGAAGGGCTATAGCCTGAGGTCAACCTCAAACAAAAAGTACAGTACCTTATCTGAGAAATAAGTAGAGCAAAAAGGTTGGCAGGTATGGGTAGGTGGAAGGCATCAAATTCAAATCTCAGTATTTCTCCCCTCCCCCCACCAAAAAAGAACAAAAACAAAGCTTAAGATGAAATTGCCAGTTTACATGGCTTTATGGAGACTATTTCTAAAACACTTGGTGAAGGTTGCATACCTAGGATTCATAATGAAAAAGCAACAAGAACAAATGAATCCTTCATTTGAGATGGTTTATTGTTTAAGGCCCACAGAAAGAAACAACTGAAAAAAGTTTAGTCATGATGAAAGTAATTATGATACCACTGAAAGAGAAAACCCAAAGACCTCTTTCTCCTCTAGGTACTTTCTAAGAAATTAAGTAGGTACTGAATTTCTATCAGAGACAGCAACCCAGATCCAGAACTTCTATGACAAAGTCCATTTCTGAGTGCAGGGATGTGTCTGACAATGAAAAATGGGCTGAAAAGTACATCCAAATACTATGCACCAAGGGCATAACTACCACCAGAAACAGAAATTCTGTAGGACTCCAGCCACATGTGTTCAGAGGATGAAGGAAAAACTGGCCTAGGACTGAAAAGAGAGTGTTTTTCAATGTCCTCAACTAGTTCCTACCAGAAAAACATTATTATTATTTTTGTCTGTCATAGGGCTGAACTCTGGGCCTGGGCACTGTCCCTCAGCTCTTCAGCTCAAGGCTAGTGCTCTACCACTTGAGCCACAGCACCACTTCCAGCTTTTTCTGCTTATGTGGTGCTGAGGAATCGAACCCAGGGCTCATGCATGTGAGGCAAGCATTCTACCACTGACCCACCTTCCCAGCCCCCAGAAAACATCATTTTCCCACATTCCTCTGAAGGGCTAATCATGAATATTTGAATGAAATTAAATGAGATACACAGATAAAAATATCTGTAAGTGTCTGGCACACAGCTCATGTTCAATAAACAGCTTTGTTAGGATAGTTCTAAGAGGCCATCTCTAATCCACAGGTGAATTGAGAGAAAGTGACTTGGAAAAGCCATGGAAACATCTGTAATGTGCACAGTGTAATACATAGAACTAGACTAACAAAATCAGAAGTCAGTGAAAAAGAGTAACAGAGTAATAGGATAATGAGTTTCCAGCTACTTCAGTGACCCTAAATGCAGGCATTTGGGATACACTAGTCCACATAACTGGTCGACTTAGATTTTTGCCTGAAAACTTAAGGACTTCATGGCTAATGGGGCCATTGTGTTTCATAAGACAGCGCTCTTTGGTAAGCCATACCTCCAATAGTTAGACCATTCACTTGGTAGCCATGAGGAAACACGGTCAGCTTAGAGAATCATTACACAGCTGCCAGACACTATACAGGGTAAAATTTTTCATTGACAACATTTCAAAGATCATTGTGCAATGCTTTAGTCCTTGTCATTGAAAACTAAGAGTTTGTAGTTTATTCCTTCAGCTGGGAAAATCACAGTGCCATTAATAATAGACTCCACTCTCCATATGGGTTAATTGGCATTTCCTTCCTTCTGGCGGATGGAGATACAGATGCATTCTGAAGACCACAGAGGGGCCAGAATTAGGATCAATTGATTAAACACTCCCACTTTTACTAGCAAAGTACCAAGCCACATATTTAATTGATGTGTAGTTGAAAGAGCAACGTGGCACATTTCAAGCTTACAAGCTGTGTCTTTGTGAAAAATATCACTTAGGAAATGTCATCCCTTGTGGGAAGCTCTTCTAATGCTCTCAGACGGAGCTGCCTGGCTTTCCTACGATCACAAACAGTGCAAAAGCCACACTTGGAAGCAAAGAAAAGATGAACGAGCAGACTGCAGCCTGTTCTTCTGTAAGCTGGGATACAACTTTGAGTGGAGTTAAGTATGTCTCTGGAATTCATAGTTGCCAGGCTAGGAAGCCCTTTTCTGCCTATTTTCAGCCCGGAAGATGTTCTTTTCTCAGGATAGATACAGGCAAGTAGCTATTCAAGACCTTTCATCTCAGAGATGAGGTTCATAGACCCAAGAAGGAAGGGATGGACAATGACAAGCAATGCACAATTTGTGTAGATGGGAGAGACTTTCAAGAAGAAGGCTTCTGGCATTTTCCAGAGCATCTATGGGAAGTTTTGATAACTTCACAGGCCTGCCCAGAAGCCAGTGGGGAAATGGATAGCTGGAACTATAAACATGCTTGACAGACTCTTTAGAGATTCAAATGTGAAATCTGAATAGTCTAAGAGACAGGAGAGCTTGAAATTACTAGGACAGCTGGGCCAAAGGAAACAACTCCTCTAAACTTGATTAGGTCTAAAACAAAAAAAGGAATATTAAGAAAAAGACAAAGGTAGAGAATGAGAACACAGAAAAATGCTACTACAACTACACATCTGAAAACTGGAGACACAAAGTAGGATTTGTCTATGGTTAAATACATGCATAAAATAAGTTTTGTAAAATAGGATACCTGCCTGATACCTGAAGATTTGGGGGATGAGATCATTTTTGTTTATTTTCACCGAGATTCTGACACAGCTGCTTCATTCTGGACATACACTTAATTATTCTATCTACCCAGGTTGAAACCCATTCCAGTTGCATTTCCCATTTCAGAATGAGAACTCTCAGAACTATGAATACTTGAATCAATGGGATTTCTTTTCAATGTAATAACCACTATATATATCATCCTCTCTATTTAGACATTCTTCCCCTTCCTGCCTCCAAGGCAATGGTCCTAGAGCTGGTGAGAAGTGTCCAATTTGCCATTTTAGATGTGGTGGTCAAATTTAGTAATTTGATTTTTCTTTTAGTGAACTGGTTTTCAGTTTCCTTCCCCAACCTCTCCCATAACTATAAAAGGCTATATCCCACTCAAGTTCCATTTCACTCATTTCTTTCTCTGAACATCCTGGCGAAAGAAGATGATGGAAAGAGGGAAAATGTTCCAGGAAAGACAGTTAGGGTATGGCTACAATTTAGAAGAAAATCAGATGGCTTGGTCTGAGATGACAACAGGGGGATAGCCAAAAAGCAAACCAGAAGCAGTAAGAGATAGAGCAGATGGAACTTTCTAACTGGACTTGTTGACTTGTGAATGTTAAAAAAGTATCCTTCAAATAAATGGCCCAAATATATCAGCACTTGTATACATTTTTTATGTGTTACAGCACACAGCAACAGCAGCACTGTATAAACACTGCACTTACGGCTGACATTTGATTTGCGACAAAAATATTTTTAAAAACAGTGTAATATTTCCTAAGGTTTGTTTGAATACTTCTATCATATGTAGGTTCAATTTGGTGACAGTCCTTTCCCCAAACAGTGTGGATCTGTTTACTGAACACCAGCAGGCCAACTCCAGGACTTCCTCTTACACCCAGCCAATACCTTCCCACGTACCTACAGATTATGGTGAAGTGGTTCCACTGCATGCAGATTTATAACTTTTAATATTTTAAACAGTGTCAAAAAATCAGTAACCACACTTAAAAGAGAAAGAAATCCAACCACTTCTTCCCAGAGCAATAACAGGATCCAGCAAGTTCTTCAAACTGTGACATAAATAAAACAAAATGGCTCCGAGATGCAAATGAGCCACTTGGGTGTTACATTCAGAGGAAAATGGTTGGTTTCATTTGCAAGCTTTTTTTTTTTCATTAGTCTAAGAAAGTAGATAGACAATTAAAGCCAGTAACAACAATAACGAAAAAAATCCCTAAAATGAAACATATATTAAAGATATCACTTGTACCTTAATTTGATTCTTCAGTTTGGTTAAAAAATGGGCCATCTGGTCAACCTCTATGGACTTTGGTAACTAACAATAGCTCATTCTTGAATTTGTCACCTATTTGGTCAACCAACTGAAAGCATACTCTCATGTTTCAAAAAAAGAAAAATAAAAGGAGGGAAGTCAGAGGCCAATGTGAAAGAGAGAAGAATGAGGGAGGAAGAGAGTATCTACACATGTCAAAATATAGCATTAGTCACTGCTTACTATAGTGCCATTCTAGCATTGGGATCAGTGCAATAGTTCTGTCAAAACACTGTCTGAATGACTGACACTCATTTTCTTTGAAAAGCCAGGTCTCATCTTAGGCCCTCTCTTTCTCAAAAGTTTCCATGCTCAACACGGTGGAACAGGTAACGTAAATGTTTGATTTCTACACTCCCGTCAACTTTGAGAAGAAAACACATACAGAATTCCTAGACAGAACAGTTACAACTGTGTTTCCTTCACAAAGGCTAAGAACTCTGAGTCTGTTTCCTTATCTGTGAAATAATTTTCTAATGACCTCTTTGCTTCTGTGATATCCTTTGACCTGAAATTTCCTATCAATGCAGTCTATTTATTTATTGCAGTACTGTGGATTGAGGAGTAGAACCTATGGCTAGTACTGTTAGACAGCTACTCTACCACTTTAACCAAGATTCAAGCCCTTTAGTCTTTTAGTTTATTTTTCAGAGTCTCACACTAACATTCTAACTACATTCCTCCTACTTTTGCTTTCTGTGTATCTGAGATTACAGGTGTGAACCACCATGCTCAGCTTTCTCTTTCCCCCAGTACTGGGGTTTGAACTCTGGCTCTTCATGCTTGCTTAGTCAGTTGGCACTTTACCACTTGGGCCATACCTTCAGTCTGAGCTTTTGTATGCAGTGGAGATAGTCCTGCAGATTTTCTTCCTTGGGTTACCTGTGATCTTCTGGATTTCAGCCTCATGTGTAGCTAGAATTACTGATGTTGTTCACTGGTGCCTGTTAACCATACCCAGCTTGCTCTTCACATACAGTCTCTCAAACTATTTTTGCACAGGTCTTGAACTGAAGTCTTCTTATCTCCATTCCCAAATAGCTGGGATTATTATGCATCTACTACCATACCTGGCCCCCGTGAAATCTATTCCTTAAGAATGGCTTTGAAAATACATATTTTACAAATACGTGTGATATATATCTGTATTTATGAAATATAGGAAATTGAACTTCAGTTTCAGGTCCTGCAAAATTTAAAAGCCTTAGGAGGAATGTGTGGTTTAGAAGAACCGGAAACTTAGAATCTTGGTCCAGTATTTCCTTACTGCATGACTAAAAATTTTTAAAAGCTTCTGATGAAGTTACTTTCCTAACAGGAGAACCTGAACATCTACCCTAACTACCATAGAAAATTTGAGATGGAAAGCAACAATGATGATACATCACAGCACCATTGAAGCTATAAAGCACCATACAAATGTTTGGGATTACTACTATGCATCCAACTTTGAATTATTAGTATTTTTTACAAATATTTGCTTAGTATTCCTTAGGCAAATTGACCTAAACTTGTTCTTCCTAAAAACTAACAATAGGGGGTTGAAGTTTACGAATCAAACCCAGGCTCTAATTTGCTTATAAATGAATTCCTTTGCTTGAGGCCTGCGATGGTTAAGAGTTGATTGACTGTTGCGATTGACATCAGAACTCATTAGGCTTTTGGAAATGCCCACCGAAGTGATTAGAGCTCCAGGAGGTCCTCATTATCCACGAGTAACTGGAACTGGAAGTGCCTTTTTAAATGAATGTGCTTATGCAGTATATTCGTCTCTATCCATGGCCTCCATTGAACCTGCTTCCCAATATTCCTCTTCGTGGGCAGCCCCGAACCCCTCCCCCTGAACCTGAGCTGGCCAATGAATCACTGTAACCAAAAGCATAAGGCAGACTGGGGGAAGCTAGGATGGGATGTAATCTTTGGGTGCACCCTCTGCTTTTGTGTTTTGGGGAACTGGAGCTGCAGTGTAAGAAGTCTACCCATACTCATGTGGATAAGGAAAGAGCCCTGTGTCTCTAAGAGCTGGCAGATCTCACCTCTCAGGGTCTTCCACTGAGCTCAGCCCTGTGGAAGCTAGCAGACAGGCCAGTGACCTTCTTTTGATGTTCTAGTCCAACCAACATCTGGACTGACTCAAGGCCCAGTGTATGAGCCACCCAGGAGAGCAGGCCTAGTCCACAGAGCTGTGGGACATAACACAATGGTTGTCTGAAACAAGAACACAAGGGTGTTCTAAGAGCTGAATGGAGTTAGTGTCATTATTTTTTTTACAGAAATCCCAAAGAACCTTCTCATCTCTTCTACCATATGAAGACACAGCAAGAAGGTAAATCACTTATAAACCAAGAAGAAGATACCAAATTCACAAGGCCTTGATCCTGGAATTTCAGTCTCCAGAACTCTGAGAGATGACTGTCTTGTTTGTAAGCCAAAAAGTCTATGGCATTTTGTTATAGAAGCCTGAAGAATCTAAGATAGGTGGCTTCCTATACAAAATAAGGGATAGAGAGACAAACACTGAATAACAATGTCACTTCTAAAGGGTTGAGTAAACATGTGAAACTCTAATAAAGGAAAGTAAGACATAATTATACATATGTCATGATTGCCCACAATGAAGTATTGTGTGTTGGATTTTGTGAAGAGGTGAGTGGGGTAGTTTCTCTGACCAATTTGATTGTACAGTCTCTATTTGATCTTTGTATCAATGATGAAAATAATTAGCTTTACAAAAGTTTTTGGAAGACACACTTTTTGCTCTGTGTGTCTCTGTGTGTCTGTGTATCTGTGTGTGTGTGTGTGTGTGTGTGTGTGTGTGTGTGCCACACAAACACACACACACACACATCATTCCTGGAGCTTGAACTTGGGGCCTAATAGATTCTGTTCTATAGCTTTTCTGCTCAAGGCTAGCACTCTGCCACTTGAGGCACAGCTCCAATCTGGCTTTTTGGTGTTCAATTGTAGATAACAATCTCATAGACTTTCCTGCTCAGGCTGGCTTTGAACAATGATCCTCAGATATCAGCCTCCTGAATAGCTAGGGTTACAGTGCACTCAGCAAGACCACCTTTTGCCTCCTCCTCCTCCTTTTCTCCTTTCAAAATTTAATCAAGGTCTTCTACTAAGCAGTCATTGTACAACTAACTCTCTTTGAAGCACCTGTCTTGCTTTCTCCTCTTAGGCTGCCAAGGGTCCAACTCTGTCATCTCATTTGGCTTTGCATATCTCCCTGGATTCTCTTCCATCAGCCTCATGTCAACCTGTATCATGACTTAAGGTGTTCAGTTGTATTTTGCAAGCTATTTGCCTCATGTTACTTGATATTTGTGAATATGTATAGCTATTACCTACAGCTGATGGAAAAGATTGCTGAGAAGCTAGACAGGAGTAAAAATGGACTATTAAAGATACAGGAAGGGCTTGAGTGAGAACCATTTCGTGAGTGGTCAGTGCATTTATGCAGAGATTTGGTTTATCTAATTTCCCAGAGGTGGAGGAGGGCTTCTAATGATCCCATCATGTAATGATATTCTGTACAAACTTGCCTCCATTATTGGGCTACAAGCTTCATCAGGGTAGAAGGGAGATGGGAATCTCAATCTCAATGTACTTTTTTTCTTCTTCAGAAAAATAACCTAATATTTTAATGAACTAATTAATATCTTTTATGTATATTTTTTGTTGCATACTTTTTGAACACCCTTCCTTCCTTCCTTCCTTCCTTCCTCCCTCCTCTCCTATTTTATTATTTTGTAGTATGAGAGTATTTCCTTGAGATATTTTCATATATGCACAAGGGCACTTTGAAATTCACCTTCTCCACCATAGTCTCACTCCTCCCCTCCCTCCTTCCCCCATCCTCATTACTTATATAGTATCTAGCATTTGGTCCAAACTGAAAAAGTAAACAGAGCCAATAGTGTTGTTCCAAAATGAAGGACAATTAGCTATAATGCTGAAATTCCAAAGGACCTCTTAATCAATCTTTCTTTCTTTCTTTCTTTCTTATTTTTTTGGTTTTTTAATGAAGCTGTTTTATTTTTTAATTTTTATTGTGAAGGTGATATACTTACAGAAGGGTTACAGTTACATACATCAGGTAAGGAGTACATTTCTTTTTGAACAGTGTCACTCCTCCCAAATTTTCCCCTCCCAACCCCTGATCCCCCTCTTGTTTTCTTTCTTTCTTTCTTTCTTTCCTTCCTTCCTTCCTTCTTTCTTTCTTTCTTTCTTTCTTTCTTTCTTTCTTTCTTTCTTTCTTTCTTTCTTTCTTTCTTTCTCTTCCTTCCTTCCTTCCTTCCTTGCTTCCTTCCTTCCTTTCTCTCTCTCCCTCCCTCCTACCCTTCCTCCCTCCCTCCTTCCTTCCTCTTTGCTTTTTCTTCCTTCTCTTTCTTTCTCTCTTTCTGTTGAAGTTTGTAGTCAGACACAACATGTGAGACTGTACTCCAAATTCCACCATATGAAAATATCCTAAAATAATTGTATTTTTCCATGTGCAAACATAAATGTCACTGCAAGTTTTGCCTTTTTAGTGAAAATGTGAAAGTTTGTATCTAAAATTCTCATGCCTATGAAGTAAATCTGAAGCGTGATACTGTTTTCCTTTTTCTTTTTAACTGATACATAAAAGTCACACAAACTAATGAAACATCATGTGTTGTTTTGCTTATACACACATATACAGGTTATGATATATCAGGTTATGATATCTTATTCCCTCAAAAAAAATTTGGGCTAGTCCTGAGGTTTGAACTCAGGGGCTGGGCTCTCTGGCTAATCTCCTTTTTCTCTATGGCTGAACTCCTTTTGCTCAAGGTTACCACTAGAGTCACAGATTTACATTTGGCCTTTTGGTAGCTAATAAGAGTTTCATGGACTTTCCTGTCTAGGTTGGCTTTGAAATGCTGTCCTCAGATCTCAACCTCCTGAGTGGCTAGGCTTACAGGTGTGAGCTTTCTTTTTCTTTTTGAGACAGTGGTTAGAGCCCAGTCTAGGGTCCTCCTGCCTCAGCTAGGATCCTAAACACCAGGATACAGAAATGTGCTATCTTAATAGGTAGCTTTATTAGTAGAAACATTCATAATTCTTTTTTATACTTTATCATTATCTGTAGTCACCCGTCAGCACAATAGAACACCAGTGCCATTGATAAACTTTTCCCATCTCTCCCCCTCCCTCTCCTGTCATCAGCCCCTGGTAACCACCATACTACTTTCAAAATCTATTAGATGAACTTAAAAAATTATATGAATGAGAGCCTGCCCTACTTGTCTTTATGAGTCTGGCTTATTTCACTTAATAGAATAACTTTACTCCATTCAGCTGTTGGGAATGACAGGATTTCAACCTTCCAAGGGTTGTTTTATTACATTGTTTATAAGGACCTCATTTTCTTTACCATCTATTAGCTGAAAGCCATTAAATTACTTCCATGACCTGTTATTGTGAACAGTGCTGGAATACACATGGATATGAGATATCTTAAGGATTTCACTTTCTTCGCATAGATTTCTGGTAGTAGGATTGATGCATCACATGGCTGATATATTTCTAAGTTCTTTTAGAAGTTTCCAGACTGTTTTTCCACAGTGGCTGGACTGATTGATAATCTCACTAGCAGGGTATGAGACTTGCCTTCTCTCTAGCCACAACCATAGCCTTGTGTAATATTCACTCTAAGTGTAATAAGATAGCATCTCATTATGGTTTCACTTTTCCTGATAATTAGTGAGGCGGAGCCCTTTTCTGCTGTTAGCTATTTGTATGTCCTCCTTTAAGAAATATTTATTTAGGCGCATTGTAAATTTTACCAATAAAGTTTTGTGTGTGGGGGGATACTGAGTTGTTTAGAGTTCTTTCTATGTTCTGGAAATGAGTCTTCTGTTGGATGTATAGTTTGTGAATACTTTCTCCCCTGTCAATGATTTCCTAACACTTGTTAATTTTTGCCTTTGTTCTCTATGCTTTTGAGATCTTATAAAAAAATTCTTATTCATCCCAAAGTCCTAATGCATT
The DNA here is from genome assembly GCF_000151885.1 of Dipodomys ordii. Lineage (NCBI taxonomy): Eukaryota > Metazoa > Chordata > Mammalia > Rodentia > Heteromyidae > Dipodomys > Dipodomys ordii. Next base: position 14,830,450 of record NW_012267240.1, read on the forward strand.
CCTCTTATGGTTTTATTTTTCTAATGGTTTCGTACTGCCGGTTTTACATTTGGATCTTTGAATTTATGTTGAGTTTTGATTTTTATTTATGCTGTGAGATAAAGGTCAAGTTTTCATTCTTCTGTGAAGAGATACTCAAGTTGCCCAACACCACTTATTGAAAAGACTATACTTTTGCCAATGTGGTAACAGCTTTATTGAAGTCCTTTGCTCACAGGTGTGTGAATTCTTTTCCATGTCATTCCATTGATCTATGTCTGACTTTATATCATTCTCGTGCTTTTTAATTGTGATAGTGCTATATGCAGGCATATTATTTTTGTAGTATGTTTTAAATTCAGGGAGCTTAATGCAATTTTTTTTTTCATTTTTGCACAGGATTGCCCTGGCTACTCAGTGTTTTTTGTAGCTGATTCCATACACATTTTAGGATTGTGTTTCTCAGTTCTACGGGGAAAGTGGGTAATTTGATAGGGATTGACTTGATACTGTAGATAGCTTTGGGAAGCAAGGGAGTATTTAACAATACTGATTCTTCCAATTTCTCTGAGCAAGGTGTTTTTTAAAAGTATTTTCCATAGAGGTCTTTCATGCTATAAAAGTGTCTAAATTTGAAATGGCCTCCCCAGTAGCCAAATACCAAATCTCCAAGGCATTTACTTGGAATTATTGCTGACATATATACCTGAACACATAGTAAAGGAAAAGAGGTCACACAATTTCAGTTTTGTGTGAATAGTGGCAGCTAGTTTAAGTATTTAAAAATGTCTATACCACTTAAGGCATTTAATTTGTACTTGCAGCACAGGAAATGCCAAATAACCATGTTTAATTTTTCATGAATAGAAATCTACTTTCACATTCCAGGAAAAATAAAAGCTTTCCATTTGAAATAGCAACTTAGTCCTTAGAAATCAGTAGAATGACTCACACTGTGGGGATCCAATAGAAATCATCCACTGTAAGGGAATTACAATGCATCTGACCACTCCAGTGAATAGTTTGTGAAAATAAGCAAGATTTTAGTGGACCTAGTAATGAGAACACAGCCCTCCTTTGTAGAAGGCTGGCAAAAGTGAAAGATTTCCCAGATTTCAGAAAAAAAATGTAACAACCATGCCATTCTCAGTCACAAGAATATTATCTGCCTATAGGAATCTGCCTTAAATTAATCTCTAGATGCACATTAGGAATATTTAAGTATAAAAGTTTCAATGTGGCCTTATTTAGAACAGTCACAAGAATATCTTATAAGAGATTATCTACCTCTATGATAGAACTTTATATAGCTATTCACATTGTCATTTTAAAGAATATTTCATGGCACAGGTAGATACCCTTGTTTTAATATGTGAAAAAACAAAATGTAAAACTATTTTTAAGTAAATTTATGTAGTGTATATATGTATGTCACTTTGTGTGCATGTTTGCATATATAGCTTAACAATTAGACATTAAAATGTTATGTTTAGGGCTGGGAAAGTGGCTTAGTGGTAGAGTGCTTGCCTTGCATGCAATAGGTGTTGGGTTTGATTCCTCAGCACCACACAAGCAGAAAAAGCCAGAAGTGGTGCTCTGGCTCAAGTGGCAGAGCACTAGCCTTGAGCTGCCCAGGCCCAGAGTTCAGGCCCACGACCAACAAAAAAAAAAGTTATGTTTACCATTGGCTGGAAGTCAAAATAAACATCAGTTTTTATTCACTATGATTTAATAGTCTTCTCAGTTTTTTATGTTTATCTATTATACTCATAATCATTGAAAGTGGATAAGATGGAAAAAAGACGATGTTAACTGATCAGTTGCCTAATCAAATACAGATGTTCAATCTCTTACCTGACGTAAAGAGGCAGATAAAGATTTCTGAACTCAAGTGTTATCTTACCATTTATTATCATGAAGTTGTCTGGGATTTCTTTTTCTTGTGCAAGTACTTCAAATTAAATGGCATGCCCTTCCAGGGGCTATGGTTTACACTGACTAAATTCCAGCAGTTTCACCCAGTCTGTAGTGGAATGATTTTGAAGTCAACTTGACATGATACTCCAGGACTCCAGATGGAAGCCCAATGATAATTTTGGAAAGGCTCAGTATCCTAAATAACAGTTCTCATTACAATCAAGCAAGATAAGAGCTGAGATCCCAATGGAATACACATCTTTGGAAGATTAAGATTAGAAATGGGAGTGAAAGGATTGTCAAAGTTATGATTTATAATAAAGTATCAGCAATTATGAAATGTACAGTGTAAAATTATGCTTGTGAAAAGGAAAAAGAAATCAAGTAAAAAGCTATTTTAAGTTAAGATGCACCATAAAAGGATAGAACCACATAATATTTTGTAAGGGTGATGGACAGTCTTGGGAGATTAGCAGAAAAGCAAAAAAGAGAAAACAAAAACAGATGTTTTATAAATTTGATAACTATTTATTGAGCACCTATTAAGTAGGATACTATGTTGGGCAAGCAAAATCTATGAGAGGTGCAAAGATAAAGGAGAGACTTTCCTATTATCACTTGGAATCTAAGGGCCAACAATGGTAATTTTCATTCACTGACTATGCTGTCATTTACTGTGTGCCAACTAGGGTCAGGTGTCACTTAAAGTACTTTACAGTTCTTTCCTTGGATTTTCAGTAATGTTGCTGGGTTGATATCACATGACAAAAACTGAAGCCAAGAAAAGAAAAGAAGTTTGTCACAGGGTGGGAAGACTTTGATTTAAACTTGAGTAGGCTTACAGAATATCAAAAGCTGACATCACAGTTCTCTTCAGGTTAATCAGACCAGTTTAGCCAATGATGACAATGGTAATTGCATCCTTACTGAGTGATTATTATGTGCCAAATACAGCAGTTGGTCATTTATATGGGTGCTCACATTTAGTGCTTAGACCAAATTTACATTCCTCCTGATATTTCATCTACAAGTATCCGGGGTTAACAAATCAACCCATTAGGATATCAGCTGAGACTCTTGTCTCATCCGTGGTTACTTGGACTCTATATCCTATAAATCTCATCTGTTTAGCTTCACTTTAATTAATCTTTTCATCTACTACCTCCAGTGAGAGCCATCTTGCCAGTGGTTCATGATAGTCTTCTTTTTTTTGGGGGGGGGTACGGTCGTGGGGCCTGAACTCTGGGCCTCGGCACTTCAGCTCAAGGATAGCTCTCTACCACTTGAGCCACGGCACCACTTCTGGCTTTTTTCTTTTTGCTTATGTGGTGCTGAGGAATCGAACCCAGGGCCTCATGCATGCAAGGCAAGCACTCTACCACTGAGCCACCTTCCCAGCCCCAATATTCCTTTCTTTTCAACGGCAGTTTTAGAATGATCTTCCTTGAGTCACAGAAGGCTTTTGTGATTGATTGTGTTGTACAAGAAATGGTGTGTCTCAAAGGTATTCCCTATCAAATTGTCTCAGGTGCTTCATTTTGAAGACCACACAGTTAATTCTCTTCCAAGGAGTCTTGATTTTGGCTGCTCTGCCAAACTTAAGGGGATTAAAGGGATCCAGTGTCCCGTATATAGTTTTGGGTGGTTAGACTTAGCCTATTTTGGTTTAAAAAAATAATATCCAATAATTAGTTCTGTGCTCTCCACTCTTCAATTCTACGCCAATGGGACATAATTTTAGTTACATACAATTCAATGCCCTCATTAGCATTGTATTCTCTTCCTCAACGCATCATCAGCTTTAACTAGTCTTGAAATAGAAAGAAAAGCTAATCTAATTTACAGATCAAAGCAGTTTGGCATTTAGTTCTTAGCATATAGGAAGGCAACCTAAGGAAGCCAGAAGAAATAATTTTGTCCCTAGGAAGCTAAGCAACACAGGATCTAGTACAAGCAGAACCTTCAACGAGAAATTGCTAGGTTTCATTTATTAATGGGACACTTACCATGTAAAAGCAGTGCAGTGGATGTTAGGGAGGAGACTCAACGTAAGTGTCCTGTGGGATGGGTCAGGACAACATTCCCCAACACTGGAAAAACCAAGAAAGCTTCCTAGAGGCGGTGACACATCATGGTATAAGTACATAAGGATAAGTTATAGGAACTGTAAGCAATTTGGAGGGGCTTATGCACGGGTTGCATGTCTGGTCAATTTTGACAAACACTGACATGGCCGCAGAAGCTGTGACATTGTATTAGGATGGGCAGTTGGAAGGGAAAAAGGACGAATGGACGTTGAAGAGGAAACTAGAGGGTGAGTTCAAAAGCTAAAAGAAATCGTTTCTCATTCCTCAGGATCTTCAGAGGAGAAGTTCATTTCAGAGCCCACAGTTAGCCTGGATGAGGCACACACAAGTTTTTTTCCCTGTAATTTGCTGAAGTATTGCAATGATCATCCTCTGAAATCAAAATTAGTAAACTGTAAAGTTGATTAAAAAACAGCACAACTGGAACACTTACTGAACTCTAAAACACACTACTTATTGATGGAAAAAGTGAAATCAGAATACTTGAATGGAGAGTTCATAATAACTGAACTCTGAATTCTTTCTCTCTCTCTCTCTCTCTCTCTCTCACACACACACACACATACACACATGCACACTAGCCACTATACATAGCATTGTATGAAGGAATATGTCTTCATAAAACTGTAGGGAAGCCCCAGCTTTCTACTAGTTTCATTACCTTTGAGAGATTATGGAAAACCCAACGTGTTATTTACAATAATATTGCTGGGTGTTCCCCTGAAGAGCACAAGACACTCTGCACATTTTAATTAAATCTCATAATGTCCAAGAGAAGTAAGCAAGGAACAAATACCGGGCAAGGCATCAAAAAGTATCCAACAGTAGAAGAATGGACCATACGATGTACTTTGGGATGAAATTCACTTTTCATTATTATTGTTCCCATTTCACCAATGAGGAAATGGAGTTATTATTTACACAGGAAAGAGGAACCTGCATTCCATTTTCATGAAAGGCAGAATACCCAGCTGTAGGCTGTGGTAGTATCCCCTGGGAAACCTTTAAAAATAGTCTAACAAGCATGACCTCTGAGATTTCTCCTAAAATGTATGTCAAAGGAAAAAAAAATAGATGGTATTTTTCTCATAAAGGAACGCAGGACATGAATCCCAGTGTAGGAGGATGTATACAGTTCCTTAGCATTGATTAAGTAGTTTATCAAGAGCTTGACTGAGTTCTTGCATAAAGGGGAAGTTCTTATCTGCACTATAATCTCTGTTTCCTTCAGCTCAAGAAAGGAGTGGGCACTGGTCTTGAAGTAGGTTAGAGCATTCTGATGATACAGTATGAATGACAGAGCTAAAAAGGTGAAGAGACTGTATGGCTTGCCTGTGTGCCCTGTGAATTCACATGTTGGAAGCTTGGCCCTGGGTTGTGGCAGTGTGAGAGGGGCTGGGGCCTGTAAGGGGTGAGCCTGGTGAAAGGTCATTATCTCCATGGGTGAACAGACTTAAGGTGGTTCCTATGGGGCATTGGTCAGTTCTGGCAAGAGTGTTGTTATGAAGAATGTTCCTTGCCCTGCACCAGTGTGTCTGGCTTCCTGTCTCATACTTTGTCTCTCTTACACATGACAAGAGAAAGAGAGATGTCACTCACTATGCTGTGAGCCTCCAAACCTATAGCTCAGCCAATCTCCTTTCTTTAGAGAACATCCAACCTCGTGTGTTTTATCATAGCAACACAGAACAGTCTATGGACAAGAAAACTTTGGATAGGTCCTGACTCTTGATTCTTCTCTTAGAATACTGGTACAGACCCTCAAGTCAGATTCTAAAAAAACAAACCCAACAAAACAACAGCAAAAACGTGGTATTACAATATATGATCTAGCTTACTAGTATTATTACTCTGTGTGTGTGTGTGTGTCTTTTTTGTTTATATAGGACTTGAACTCAGGCTTCTCACTCTGGCTTTTCACTCAAGGCTGGTGCTGTACTACTTTCAGCTTTTTGCTGTTTAAATTGCCATAAGAGTCTCTAGGATTTGTCTGTCTATTTGGCTTCAAACCAAGATCTCAGTTTCTTAAGTAGCTAGATTACAGGCTGGAGGCACTGATGACTGAGCCCCTTAATGATACTGTCACATTAGGATATCACTCTCTCCATCCAACCTTTAGGTATAGTTCCTATGGAAAAAGACACCCAAATTTGAAAAAAGTCACATATATGTCTGTATATATATACACACATATATATTTATATATACATTTATATATATACATATATATATATAGAGAGAGAGAGAGAGATGGATGCTATTGTTTTAGGTCATAATTTATTACCTTTAAAGTCTTAAGAAACAGAAAAAAGACTCTAGGCCTCCTTGGGACAAGCCAAAATTTTCTTTTCTTCTTTTTTTTTTGCCAAACCATGATCATAAATTTATTCATGTAGATAATATAGGAATTTAATATTGTTGGGTTATTAACAACTATTTAATTTATATTTTGACAAATCATAATGAACCATGCTTTATGAATCTCACCTATTTCTGAAATATTGCAAAAACAGTAGAGTTCTTCTACAGGGTTCCAACCTAATAGAAAGCCCTGTTTTATAACAGAAGTATATATCAACCATTTCTTAATAAAGACCCAGAAACACAACAAATCAAAGAAAGGTTGGACAAATGGGATTGCATGGAACTGCAGAGCTTCTGTATGGCAAAGGACATAGCTAGCAAGATCAATAAAAGCCCACGGATTGGGAGAAGATCTTCACTAGCCATACAATGGACAAGGGTCTCATATCTAACATATACTTAGAACTCAAAAAATTAAATCCTCCAACAACAAATCCTCAAAGAAACAACTGCCCCATCAACAAGTGGGCTAAAGACTTAAAGAGAGACTTCTCTGAAGAGGAAATAAGAATGGCCAATAGACACATGAAGAAATGTTCAACTTCTCTGGCCATAAAAAAATGCAAAACAAAACAACTTTGGGATTCTACCTCACCCCAGTTAGAATGGCTATAATCAAAAACGCTAATAACAACAGATGCTGAAGAGGATGTGGCCAAAAAGGAACACTATTGCATTGTTGGTGGGAGTGTAAACTTGTTCAACTACTCTGGAAAGTAGTATGGAGGTTCCTCAAAAGACTCCACATAGAGCTCCCCTATGACCCAGTAATCCCACTTTTGGGCATTTACCCAAACGAACACAGACAAGGCCATACCAAAGCTACCAGCACAACTATGTTTATCACAGCATTTTTCACAATAGCTAAAATATGGAACCAACCCAGAAGCCCCTTAGTAGATGAATGGATCAAGAAAATGTGGTATATATATTGGGAAATGGAAAGACTTGGAAAAAATCATATTAGGTGAAGCCAGCCAGTACCAAAGAAAATTAGGTCCCATGGTTTCCCTTATTTGCAATAATTAGTATACATATAGGATAATCTTATCAGATGAGCTGAAAAGCTCAAAAGCTATGTCCATATGTCCATGTAGATGCTAAATGAACTGAACCCCAAGATATGGACACAAGAGATCTGTCTTTGTTATTGTTTTAAATGTACTATGTGATTTTTTTTTGTTTCCTTTGTATGTTATTCCCCCTATGGTATATCCCCTGTTGTCACTGTATTTCATTTTGGTACCTGCATCTTGTATATATATTTGTCTAATCTGGGGAGGGGAAGGGGAATAACAAAACACTGAAAGAAAGACACAGGATGACCCATTGCAACAATGATACCTACAGGACAGTGTATTGGAAATGAACTTTCCAACATTGGGTGCGGGGAGGAGTTTGAGAGGTGGGGGAGGGAAGGGATAGTAAGAAAACAACAAGGGAGGGGTAACAATGATCTTCATTGCCTTACTCATGGGACTGTAACCCCTCTGAACAGCTTATTTGCAATAAAATTAAATTAAAAAAAAACAGAAAAAAGAAAAAGAAAGAAAACTTCGTTGGGAATTTGTAGAACAACAAGCTTGAGAGAACATGTGTTAGACACAGGCATTTTTGAACAGATCCAGAAGAAAAACCAAGCTAAGAGTTTGCCTTGCCCTAAGAGAGCATGGCACCGGACACAGGGACCTGTGCTGGGAAAAGATTAGTATTTGATGTGTTAGTAATAATATGAGTGGCCAAGTAATAATCACTGTTTCCTAGGCTTTGTTATATGCTCAAATGGAATGCTAATTTCTCCACTGAAAAAGACTCACACTAGGAAAAGCTCCTACCATCAAATAACAAAATTTTTAAGGAATGTAAATACATTTGCATCTAAATACGGAGGGAATTTACCTATTTAAATTTCCCCATAAAAATAAGGTGTCCTAAAAACTACTTAGGAATGTTTGTCTAGTATAATGCAAAATAAAATATATTTATGCTTCATTTTGGTACTTTGACCATTGGTATTGCTTGCTTCTTAAGATTCTGTAAAGAAATTATATATTTAAAATATAATTCAATACAATTATTTAGGTAGTCATATAATATAGTCATAAAATCATCAAACAAATCTCTTATAGTTTGAAGTATTCTTTAGCAATCTTTCCAATATATGAAAAGACCACAATTTTAATCTCTTTTTGGTATTTGAAACTTGAACACTTTTAGTAAATTTTCTGAATGAAAGTAAAGACATCATATGACAATTATTAAATGGTAGTCAAGTAAAGTATGGTTTTGAGTTTAGATTAATGGCTTTAAAGTAAGTGAAATATTGAATATTCTTATTAAACAGTAAAATGTAAATATATATTTAAAATATTATCTCAATGATAAATATTATTTTATCTTTTTTTTTAATTTGGGAGGGTCCATATCAGCTCTTTTATTCAATATCTTCACTTTCTAGATGTTAATACTGACTCTGGTACTAGATTTTTGAACTCAGAGCTTTGATCCATGCCCTAGTCCTTTTTTATTGCTGTTGGTTGTGGGTCTTGAACTCTGGGCCTGGGCACTGTCCCTCAGCTCTTCAGCTCAAGGCTAGTGCTCTACCACTTGAGTTACAGCACCACTTCCAGTTTTCTGGTGGTTTATTGGAGATAAGAGTCTCACAGACTTTCCTGCCTAGGCTGGCTTTGAACCAAGATCCTCAGATCTCAGCCTCCTGAATAGCTAGGATTATACGTGTGAGCCACTGGTGTCTGGTGCCCCTAGGCTTAGGTTATTTTTAGGATAGGGTCTCAGTTTTTTGCTTGGGCAAAAAACTTGGGACCTCCATCCTCTTACCTTCAGTCTCTTGGGTAGTAGGATGATAGCCACAAACCATCATGATTCACTAACTGATTTCTTAACTTTTTACCTGGGCTGGCCTTGAAATAAGATCCTACAGATCTCTGCCTTGTGAATAATTGGGATTACAGAAGTGCATTACCTGGCCTAGCCCAAATTCTTCATCCTTTGAAAGTTAGACAACCTACATTAGAACTCAGTCTCTCAAGTTGTCGGTCTAGTGTTCCTTCTATGAAGCATGTAGCCATTTGCTATAAATATCACACAACTGGTTACCATGGTCTCCATTAATACAGAAATGCTCTTCAGAAGATAACATCACTCATTGGCCTAAAAATGAGACTAGGCATTTCTGGAACCATTCATTCCAACTCCACTGTTCTCTGGGTGACACAAAGCAAATTGCTGGGCTGCACAGTACTTTCCTTTCCCTAATTATAAAAATAAGGACTCCAGCAATTTAGACTTCCCTACTTAATTTGGTTGTTGCAAGAAGTGATCATAAAAATAACTCTAAAGCATACAGCATGGCTAAATGCAAACTAAATGTTTAATAACAAAAACCCATCTCAACTCTATTTAAACTAAGGAGCAATAACCACTTTGAGTCATAATGAGGAGGGAGTAAGATGAGCTTCTATGTGTCCTCATAATGACTGACCGAGCGAATATAATTATATATCTCACCGGCTTCATAGCTCCTAAATTTTCCTAGTTTTTTTTCTTTTTACTTTTCATAATCTGTTTTCATGTTTACCTAAGCCAGGTAATAATTATGGATGAGGGCTAAGTAAGAACTCTGTGCTTTCTCAATGGCACCACTGATTTTTTAAATAGGAAACAGTATTAGGTAAATATGCCCAGTGTTGTTGCTAGAACCTGAAGAACTTGCCATGAGTTTATTCTATAACAAAACGTCTCCACCAAGCATTGTTCCCTAACAGGAAAGATGGCATTCCCAGGTGACATGCTAAATTGTCTCACATGAGCTGACCTTTAAAAGCAAACACAAATTTATCAACAAGATTCTCTTCGATAGGAAACAGATCCTGCACCTACCAGGGGTGGGAAGAATCAGTAATCATGTTTTAGAGTTTTGTAAATGGGTTTTTCGTGAATCTCAGTGGTGAAGTGCTTGTCTAGCATACCCAAGGTCTAGGGTTCAAGCTGTAACAACAACAACACCTACAGAGTCCAAGAACTAATTCACAAAGATGCTAAAACAGATCATCTATAAAGGACAGAAGTTTTCTAGCAATTTCAACAATCTTTCCTCCTTTGAGATTACCTGTACCAAATATGGATTCATTTTTATATATATAAAAGGTTGCTTTCCATGCCAGAAAGTAAATTTTAGTCTCTTCTATTGAAGGAAGTCAGATATACTCACATCAAAAAGGAAATAGACGGCTGGAAATGTTACTTGGTGCTAATAACAGGAACTGGAATTAGAACCAGGCTGTTCAATCCAAACTCTTGGTACCAGTCTTGATAATACATGCTTGGGGAAGCTAGTCCAATCTGAGCTTTTCCTTTTCTTTTTCTTTTTTCTTTTAAGTGTAAAGGTGCTGTACAGACGGCGTACAGTTACATAAGCAAGGAATAAGTACAATTCTTTTCGAACATTGTTACCCCCTCCCTCATTTTCTCCTGCTATTCCTTTCCCCCAACTATCCTCCCCGCCAAAATGTAAAGTTCATTTCCAACATAGTGTCTTGTGAGTAACACTGTTGCACTGGTCCACCCTCTGTCCATTTCTGTGATTCACCTTCCCATCCCAGATCAGACAAACGTATATATAATACAAAGAGTACTGAAATAAAAAAAAAACCCCAGTGAGAACAGGGAGTAATAACCCAAAGGAACAATTAAAAAAATGAAAGAAAAAGAAATAATTGCATACAGTACACTAAGGACAAAAAGGTTTGTTTCCCTATCTTGTAGTTCATTTCAATTAGCACTATTTTATAAGGTCATATATGCATGGCTGTCCTAGACATTTATGAATGGATCAAGAAAATGTGGTATATATACACAATGGAATTCTATGCTTCCACCAGAAAGAATGACATCACCCCTTTGGTAAAAGGAAATGGAAAGACTTGGAAAAAATCATATTAAGTGAAGTAAGCTAGACCCAAAGAAACATAGGCTGCCTGTTTTCTTTCTCTTTCTTTGCAGATCCCGGGGCTTTATCTCTGGGTCTGTGCACTGTCCCTGAGCAATTTTGCTCAAGACTAGCACTCTACCACTTAAGCCACAGCTTCACTTCTGGCATTTTAGTAGGAAATCAGCGATAACCTCACAGACTTTCCTACTCTGGTGGGCTTTGAAGGTGATCCTCAGATTTCAGCCTCCTGAATAGCTGGGTTTACAATCTGAACCACTGGTACCTGGCCTGATCTGAGCTTTTCTACCTAGTAAATAAGAGGGCAGGGTTACAAGTGATTTCTAAGCTCATAGTCCGGATGCATTTCTTTTTAAAACCAGTTTTCATTTCTGAATTGTATGTCGCCATCTCCAATTTAAACAAGCACTGATTTTGGTGTTTAATTACAATTTAATGTAACACACATTCAAATTAGCCTTTGGTTTTCACATCACGGATGTGCATCCAAGTTATTGTGTCATTATAATCTCATGTTATAATGGCTTCATAATGCAAGTCCCTGCAGGGTTGAATTAGTAGTTTCCTATGGTAATCGGCCATCACTATAATATCATAATCACATCAGCACAGTTGCCACACGCTTCCACTGCAATCATTTTGACATTGTAAGAGCATTTTAATAGTATTAGCACAGATTCTCTAGAGAAAATCATCTCATTGTCACTGCATTACCATATAAGATTAATCGTGATGGAGCCAAGTTATTGTGATCTGAAAGCTTAAAAAAAAAGTAAGGGAAACTCAGCAACGAGACATTTCAACTTCTCAAAAGGCTAATGTATTCTGCACAGGTCATCATACAATCCTTAATTGAAGTATGACGCCAGACATCACATCACAGTGACGTCACTAGTCAGTGTTGCTTTTTTTTTTCTTTTTATGTGTTCACTAAGGACTCCCACAAGAGTGATAAATTAGATCAGTTGCTCTTTGTGTGATAGAGAAATCAATATCAGGAATGGTCTCTACCTTCAAGGAGTTTTCAATTTACTCAGGTTTGTAACAAATGATGTACATTACATAGGGGAGTACAAATAGTCTTAGTAATAGTCTTAATAAATTATTAAATAATCTTAATACATTCTTATTACGCAAGGCCTTCTAAGGTAACAGACATAACCTAGGGGGAAGAATACCAAATAGAGTTTTCCTGTAGTGTGTGTGTGTGTGTGTGTGTGTGTGTGTGTGTGTGTTTGGTGCTGGTGATGGAATCCAGAGCTTTTTTCTTCTCTTTTTTCTTTTTGCACACATGTAGCAAATGTTCTACCACTGATGTACACCTCCAGCCAGAAACATTTCAAGAATTGTAAAGACTTACACAAAGTAAGCGTAAAATAAGTGTGTGAGAGAGACTGAGTGCAGGTTACTGGGTTTATAAGTATCTGGCTGGCATTGTTGTATTTACTGATTGTCAGGGAGAAATGACCCTCAAAGCTCTCAAGATAGACATGGCCCAAGAAGGAGCTAGGGGCAGGGCTATGGACTGAAAGTATATAGTCCCTTTCAAAACCCAAAATGAGGCTTAATTTCTGATGTACCAAAACTGTGAGTTCGAGATGGTAGGAGGCGGCTGGGTCATGACCATTCTTGGGAGGATGAGTGGCATTCTGTGGGGTCTGATGGGTCTCACAGGACGGGATAGTTCCTCTTATTAGAGTGTGCTTGGTTCCTCCCTTGGCCTTTGCTTTTGATCACCTGAAATAACGTTCCTTCCACACATACCACCTATTTTCCCATGGCAGGATGTGGCTGGGGTGGCATGCAAGAGCCTCAGGCATTTCATAATAGCAACATAGAAATAAACTAAGGGACCTCTACTAGCCTCAGTACAGAACCTGAAAGCTGGACCTTGTTCTTCATCGTTAAGCAGCATCAGATCAAGAGTCTGAAACAAAGACATTCTTGTTCAGAAAAGCACTGCCCAGTCCCTGAAAGTCTGCTTCATTCACTTCAGGTAGTTGAAACCACAGCGTAAAATGACTCTCCTGTGCCAGTGACAAATGGTCCATGCTGCAGAAACTGGTGGGATCCGGTGTTCACTGGAGGGGCCTCTGTTCTTCTAGCATTCTCTGTGATGTTACAGGAAAATTGCAAACAGAGTATCATAACTCACAAAGAATCTTCTCCTCGGCTCAATGTTTTAAGTGAGTATGTCATTGCCAGCATTTAGCACCACGCTTGGCCCAAAGCAGACATTCTCTACATGTTTATGGATGGATGAATAAATTAACTTGGCTGGAAAAAAGGCCTGGGATTCAGAGCTGCTGAAGGTTTACAGATTTGAAATATATAGTCTCTGGTAGCATTTAACAGTACAAGCAACAACTGGCAATGATTCTTAACATTAGTGAAGACTGGCTTGCCTTCTTGGTTATGGCAAATCACAGCATTCTGAGGAATAGGGGTCTCCCACGTTCCCTTTTTCTGATGGTTGGGCCTGCGAGACCTCAGAACTTCTTCAAGGCTGTGGTTTCTAAAGAGAAGTAATAACCCTTTTTAAATCAGTGCAGCAAGAATAAAAATATGTCCTTTAAGTGCTCAGAGCTACTTTCAGCAATAAGCTGTAGAGCAATATAAACCGGTTACACAAACAAAATTAGTGGGCCTTCCTTTGGAAGGTATTTTTAACTTCAGAAGGGAAGTCTTTGTGGCACTTCCTAGCTTCTCTGTTGACTTTCTGTTTACACGAAGTACAACTCTCACCTCTTAGTTTATTCATATTAGGAACTTAATTTCATGCATTTTTCATTATATCATGATATAAAAATGTGCTTTTATGGCATTGACTGATGAGGTTTTCTTACTTGATTGGCCAAAGTTACAGACTATAAAATAAGAATTTGCGGTACACCAGTGGTTCATGCCTCTAATCCTAACTACTAAGCAGGCTGGCATATCAGGATTGCAGTTTGAAGCCAGCAAGGTTAGGAAAGTCCATGCAACTCTTAACTCTATATCAACCACCAAAACTCTGGAAGTAGAGCTGTGGCTCAAGTGGTAGAGCCCCAGCCTTAAGCACAAAAGTTAAGGGACAGTGTCTTGGCCCTGAGTTAAAACTCCAGTATTAGCACACACACATACACACACACACACACACACACACACACACACACACGCACATGCACACAACTTGGAATGTACAAACCCATTTATACTTTCCATGAGATTAAAAAATATGTATGACTTATCTTTTGTGTATGTGTGTGTGCATGTGTGTGTGTGTGTGTATATGTGTGTATACCAGTCCTGAGGCTTGAACTCAAGGCCTGGACACTGCTCTGTGCATTTGTGCTCAAGGCTAGCACTCTACCACTTGAGCTACAGCTCCATTTCAGTTTTTAGATGGCTCATTAGAGATAAGAGTTTCATTGATTTTCCTACCTGTGCTGGCTTCACCACAATCCTCAAGTCCTAAACTTCTGAGAAGCTAGGATTACAGGCATGAGCCATTGGCACCTGGCTATGTATGATATTCCTTGACACTGTTTAAATAAAACTTAACAGAGGTTTTATTCTCTCTCAAGTGTACCAAAGGCAACAGAAATAATTCCTTCTTCAATAGGCCTCATCACTAATTTAATAAGTTAATTTTTATTGACATAAATGATAGCCAATGGCAATAAAATATATTGAGGGTCACCAAAAATTAACACCATTGACTTAAGCTATATTTCAAACTTGAAGAGTAGACACAGATGGAATGACATAATGTTTGTTTGTTTTTAACATGTCAGTATTTTTTTTCAAGTGGAAGAGGAGCTGAGAGTCCCAATTGCAAAAAATATTACAAAGAGAGTTGACCTGCTAAAAGTGTCTTTAAGCAAGAAACTTCATCTACGGAACTTTGTGTTCCCATTAGCAAAAGTAGGAAGAGCAATGAGATGATGAGCAAGGAATCTTCAGAACCAGGCCCTAAGGCTCTGTCAAAGCAGGTGCTACATAGCTTCTGCAAGTTTTCATTCCCTTTGTTTAGATATCACATGACTGGGGAAATGGGTGCAGTAGAATAAAAGATAGCTCATTCCTGTGTTATGCATGCAAAGGTGACTGATGTCTTCTTCTATACATATGCTCTCTCCAATGGGCAAAGCACACACAAATAAGCCAAATCACAGTATTTACCTTACTCTCCACTTACGATAAACAACAGCTTATTACTAACAAATGAATGAAGTAAAAAATGTTTCATAGTTCCAGATCATTAATTATATATTATCATCCTTTATAGTGCTTGTAAATAACAACAACGTAGGGAGCTAAATATCAAATAGTGAAGGCTTTACTCACTCTGAAATAGTTGAAAACAAAACTGTTGATCAACTTCTGAATAACAGCTAAAATAACCCATTATCTGTTTATAGCCGTATAGCTATAAATAGCTATATCTGTATAGCTATGAGCACACAGACAATTTTTACAGTCTCTAATCATCACAGTACAATTAAGAAACTATTCTAAAAATTTTGTGCTAACAATCAGAAAATTTTCTTCTTCCTCCTCCTCCTTCTCCTCTCCTCTTCCTCCTCTTCCCCCTCCCCCTCCTTCTTCTCCTCCTCCTCCTCCTCGTCCTCCTGTTCCTATTCCCCCTCCTCCTCCTCCTCCTCCTCCTCCTCCTCCTCCTTCTCTTCCTTCTTCTTCTTTTGCTCAAGGCTAGCACTTGATCACTTGTGCCATACTGCCACTTCCAACTTTTTCTGTTTATGTGGTTCAAAGGAATTGAACCCAGGGCTTCATGCATGCTAGGCAAGCACTCTACTACTAAGCCACATTCCCAGCTCTCAAAATTTATTATTTATAATGAGTGGTGATGGAATTAAAAAATAATAATCTTCTTGGTTTTTCCCAATGATTTCTTAAGTTTGACATATATCCTGTAAGCAATTCAAACTCAGTTTATGTATTTTATGGACATTTCAAAATGTTTTAGTATTTATTTATATATTTTAATATGCACCAGAAAAATAGCAAAGAATCTTAAAGTCTGTGATTTCATCACTGCTGCTTAAGATATAGTTGAAGTTACATAGTAGACTGGTTTAAAAACAAATGCTAAATTACAAATAGCAAAGAAAGTGTGGAGGCAAAGCAAATACTCCTCAAAATGATGTAAGAATTAATGAAGCTAATCAGAAGTGAGACAAATTACATTTAGAGTTTGGGAAAATTGAAGGGCCTGTTGGTGTCTCTGCAGTATCTGTAATTCATTCATTTCTTCAGCCTGTTAAAAAATTAACTTCTTATCTAAAATACAATCTGGACTTCTAGTGAGGCAGAGAAAAATATTACCCAGTTTCAACACACAGACCTTTTTATTGATCCTGTAACTGTTGATACTATTTTAAATGATGCTTATTTAAATGATATGATTTATAGAGAATATGGATCAAGACATTATTATCAGTGACAGTACATCTATATATTAAGCCTTCTGATGTCTATAGACTAAAACTCTAAAGTTTAATACATCAATTTGGTATAAGAACAACATATAAGAAACTTCCCTTTGGGCTGGGAAGGTGACTCAGTGGTAGACTGCTTGCCTTGCATGCATGAGGCCCTGGGTTCGATTCCTCAGCACCACATAAGCAAAAAAGAAAAATGCCAGAAGTGGCGCTGTGGCTCAAGTGGTAGAGCGCTAGCCTTGAGCTGAAGAGCTGAGGGACAGCGCCCAGGCCCAGAGTTCAGGCCCCAAGACCGGAACACTCCCCCCCCCCAAAAAAAAAGAAAAATAAACTTCCCCTCATGTCCAAGGTTGGGAGTGCTAGCTCCGGGCTAGTCAATGTCTTGGGTTCAACCCTCAGCCTCAGAAACAATAAAAATAAAAATGTTGGGAAATTATTACATTATACATGAATAACTAATGTAAGCTTATTTTGGCCCTTGTATTGCTGACAGGAGAACAAAAATTAAATGGGAACAGGTTCACACAAACACTACTATACCAATACAAAATACATCACTAAGATTCCACACAAAAATCTTTCGCAATTCTGATTGCAAAACAGTAAACAAAAAAATTTAGAAATGTATCCTTTAGACTTCACCGTAACAAGAATTAGCAATAGCAAATGTTCATGAAGCATCTCTTTTTATATGTTTTAATTGTAAAGATACTGTACAGAGGGGTTACAGTTACATGAGTACGATAATGAGTACATTTCCTATGAGCATTGTTACCTCCTCCTTGTTTTTCCCCTATGATCCCTTCCCTCCCCACCTCCTCACCTTCTCCCTCCCCCTCTCCCAAAGTTATAAAGTTCATTTTCAACACAGTGTTTTGTACATCTCATTGTTGCAATGGATCAGCCTGTATCCTTATTTAAGCATTTTGTTATTTCCCTTCCCCATCCCAAATTATAAAAATGTATACACAAGATGCAGGGCACTGGAATCAAATACAGTGAAAACAGGGGTTATACCTCATGAAGCATCTCTAATGCAAATGTACATGTTCTTATATATGGTACAAAGCTGATAATTAAATGAAATTCAATTGATCTATCCAGAATTTCCATGGAGAACATTTTATTCTTTAAACTCTTAGCTTATGGTATTCTGATCTCTCTTCATATATACTGATGGGCCAAAAATGCAAAGAATGTGAGGAATGGAGAATATCAAAAGAGAAATGTTAGCTCTGTAGACAAGACCCTTCTCCCTGTATCTCCACACAGAAGATCAAATATGGCTGCAAACACACACACACACACACACGCATGCATGTGTGCATACACACACACACATACACACACATATATTGTCAGCTGTGGGGCTTGAACTTTGGGCTCAGGAGCTGTCCCTGAGCTCTTCAGCTCAAGGAAGTGCTCTACTATTTGAGCCACAGCACCACTTCCAGTTTTCTGGTGGTTAACTGGAGATAAGAGTCTCACAGACTTTCCTGCCTAGGCTGGCTTTGAACCTGGGTCCTCAGATCTCAGTCTCTTGAGTAGCTAGGATTACAGGTGTGAGCCACCAGCCCCCAGAGCTACAAAATATTTAGTTCACAGAGGAACATCCTTCAAGACGCGTTGTTTTGAAAGATAATGGGCTGAATCCAAAGCAGTGCAGAAGCAAAAGGAAAGGTTTATCAATCCTGACACTTCCACAAAAAAGACTCACAAGGAAAGATCTGTGGAGCTTCCAATCCTAGCTGTGGATGCTGGGAGAAACTAGCAGGAACTACCAGTGGGAGGAGAAGACAGGGCCCAACGTGAGACCAGGGCATACCCCTTACAAAGAGCAGAGGACATTTTTATGCCAAGTAGTGGGCAAAGGCATTATCCAGGCATGGTACATGGGAGACAAGAGATCTCTTCTTAAATTCTGGTTTTCAGCACCAACAAATGTGCAGGCTCCCAACCAAGTCAACAACTAATCTTAAGGAAGCTGTAGCCTTTGAGATATAGAAGCTCTCTAATTGGTTATAAAAAGAAACCCACTGGGTGATGAAAGTAAGAAACATATCATATACCAGAGAATAATACATTTAAAAAAGTGTTGCCAGAGAATAATACATTTAAAAAAGTGTTGCACATTCTAGACCCAAACTGGGATAGGCTTATAGACATTCTTGGATAAGGCTTTCAACAATACTTTTCTAAGAAGTCACTAGTAGTTAAAATCATATTCTGCTTGCATGTGTATTGTCTAACACAGGCACACATAACTAACTTAATCAGGCCCTGAGATATCAAATTTTGCATCACAGGAGGCTGAATATATCATTCATTTCTCTCTTTTTTTTAAAGAGTTCTTTTACTTAAACTTTTCAACACAGACATTTTCAAAACTTCACAAATGTAGACAGAATAGAATAAAGAACCCTTCTATATCCATCACTCAGCTTTAATAATAACTTCCAATTTAAAACAATTTTTTCAGGGAAAAAATATTCTACAGCCTATTCAAAATCATCAACCAATTACCCTAAATATCACTAACATACTCTTACATGCCCATGTAACAATCCTCTAAGGATTTCTGGCTACTAATTTACTATAAAAGATTTATTTTTTTTTAAGGATGAAAAAACCCCTATGATTCTATGCTGCGGGAACACTACAATGCTTTCCAGAATCCATGATGTGGACAGATAATGGTGAAATTGCTCTTTTATTCTTTCCCATTTCCCAATGTTTCTTTGAATGTAAGAGCTCTGCTCTCTTCTCAGGCTCACATCCCTCTTCAGACTTGGCTTTCTTAAGACATTTTCAGTTGATAACACAGAATGAGTAGAGGCAAGATAGGCAGAGATGCTACTTTACAGAGAAAGGAACAGGCTGGGGTGGGGCCCCAGTTAGCTCTATCTTTTTGCCCTCCCCACTTTGTGGTACTGGGGATTGAACTCAGGGACTCACTCTTGCAAGGCAAGTGCTCCACCACATGTGTTATTCCCTCAGGCCTTTGGCTTTTAGTTGTTGGGGTTTTTGTGTTTTGTTTTGTTTTTAAACAGTATCTAATGCTTTTCCCCAAGCTAAGCTTAGACCATAATCCTTCTTTGTCTCCTAAGTAACTGTTATTGTAGATGTGTGCCACTATGCCCAACTCTCCTTTTCACTGTTTTTTTTGATAGCTTTAATACACATATGAATCAAAGCAAGCTTTTGATTTAGAGATAAAATTTGGTGGTGGGGGGGTAAAAAATTTGCAAATTGTTAGAGAACTATTTGGATTGATGGCTATAGTTTAGATAACTGGATGTACTTAGTTATAAGTTTTAGTTAACTGCTTAATAAATTCTATCTACTTCATTTTGTAATGTCACTTCAGCTTTTATCTAATTATATACGCGCTTAAATCATAAGCATGAAGGTGATTTGTGTTACTAATAATGCTAAGGAGGAGTTCTTGACTTGAGTATAGATGTTCCTGTAGTCAATGACTACAGCTCAAAATTCAGAGTCAAAGGACATTCCTGCAAAAGCAGTTATTTCCAGAGATCATTTCTACTATTGGTAATAGTGATAGTCATGTATTAAAGGCCTAACCTGCAAAACCCTCAATGTGGCTATACTTGGAGAGGGGGTCTTGGTAGAAGTAATGTAGTTAAAGGTCAGGAGAGTGACGCTTAGCCCATAGGCCTGGTGTCCTTAAGAAAGTAAGACACAAATAAACACAGAGGAGAGGCATGTGAGGACACAGAGAGCAGAGAGCCACCTTCAAGCCAAGAAGAAAGGCCTCAGAAGCCAACCCAGCTGACAAAGTGATCTTAGACTTCCAGTCTCTTATGAAAAAAATTCATCTTTGCTTTTTAAGCCACCCAAGCCCGTGGCATTTTGTTATGGGAGCCCAGCAAACATGTATAGTTAGTAATGAAGGCCATCTAATGTAAGCTACAGAAATAGCCCTTAGTTATACCTGGGAGGTTAGGCTCTACAAATAGAGTGAAGAATCAATAGGAAGGGCTGGCCAAGAATACGTAATTCAACCTAACCCTTTTCAAGCAAGTTTGGTGGCAATCAGGGTACATAGACTTAAACCAAAGAAATCAGAAAGCTTATTGAAAAGTTAGCTATCCAAAAAACATGTGTGTAGCCATTACATGATGTGAAATAGCCTTGAACTGGAGTTGGGCTTTATCTTTCCTCCAAACTTTCAGAGAACAAGACTGATAATATTTAACTTTCTGGATATGTGAGGAGTGAAGTAGACGAGGCATGCAAAAATGTGAACATGTAGGCAAGAGATAACTGAGAGTTCATAAAAATATTTAAAGCATCTAAGACAAGGCATCTATAATTTTGGTGATAATATGCAATATCAAGAAAAATCTCTGTTGGCACACAATAATGCAGGGGCTTGTGGTTACACAAAGGAGCATTAAATTAACATCAATATTTACCAATCTTCTGTTCTAAGTGCTTTTCAAATACCAAATAATTACCCAATTATGCCATTGAAAAATAAGCTTTTATTATTGGAGGTTTAATGAGAAGAACTAATGGTGACTATTTTAACAGTTTCTCTGTAGAAATACAGTGTTTACTATATACAATTAAGCTTACCTGACACCCATTTAATGTTTAAAAGCAGAAAAAAGAATCAAACGGACTGTCGAGTGAACTCAGTGAATTAAACAGAGACAACTAAGAATCGACAGCTCTGACCTGAGAGAGCTGGGAATTTAATATGCAAAGCAGAAACCAAAATTGGCAGAAGGTTATTTATGAATATTGTCAATACTGAGCACCGCAGACTGACAATAGAGAATCTTCGGTCATGCTCTGAACAACATAATTCATCACGCTAGTGCTTGGAGCAGTCATGTCCAAGCAATTTATCATCATCATATCACTCGTCTGAGTAGGACGGGGGAGAACTTTGATTGTTAACCTCTAGGGACACTGGGTTTATAGCCAACATCCTTCAGAAAACAGCATGACTCTGCCCAAAGCAAAATGTTCCCTGTTTCACTTCTGCTTAAGTCAGAGTCCAAGCTTTGGATGTTGCCTCCCGGATGTTGAAAACAAAACCTGGGTTTGATATACTTAGATCTGAAATAAGATAACCAAGACGTCATACTTAAAATACCATTTGAAACTTCATGAAGAAAAAAATCATCATCGATGAGAAGTATAGATAATTCATTTCAGTGGTCCTTTAGTGACCAAAATAATGTCTGCAAAGTGTCTACTACAAACTACACTCAGGGAGAATCACCTCTATACAAGTCACCCATGAACACTCGGTCCCCTCTACTGGAAATCTTGACAGTACGCTGAAAACCTAAAAACATATAAATTGGGTTTTTTTTCCCAAACTGAAAATGAGATCCTCTGTTTCTACCTCTTCCAGGTATTGAGCCTTTATACATTTAACACTTTTGACACCAGCCAAGCTTAAGGATGTAATTCATGCCACCTTTGATTAACATTATGATATTCACTAGAGCATTATGGGAACCAGGGCACCCACCATCTTCCTACCAATAAAAGAAGCATTAGCCATAAGACAAACCCTGTACAGCACCTCCCACAAGGTTCCCAAGCTGTCTGGAAATCTCAGGATATATGTGATGAAGACCTCCCTGATTCTAGCAAATTAGGTGGGTAGGGTGCAATAAATACAAAATCCCCAAATCTCAGCTGTCTAACACAAGGAGGCACAGGGTTCTGCTTATTGTCCCCATTTTCTGACCCAGGCTGACAGAGATGTTACTATCTGGGTGGTCACTGTGACAGAGGGAAGAGACTGTGATTAAAGACTTCACTGGCTCCTAGAATGTTCACCTGGAGAGGGCACATCTCAGTCTATTTATATTTCACTTGGCATACCATTCACAAGGCCATACGTCACGAGAAGGGGACAGAATAGGTAATCCACACAGTTCTGTCCCAAGAAGGTAGAGGTATTTGTATTTAGGCAGACATAACTAAATCAAAACAGAACCACTGGTCTGGTTTATCCAGGCTGGCCACACATGACCATATATTTTCTTTTTTCTTTTCTTTTCTTTTTTTTTAAAGTGGAAGTAGATGTGTATGAATGAGACTTCTACTACAAAAGTCTTCTTAGAAAGGCCTAGCCTTTTGGAAATATATAAGAAAGATCAGCTAAAAAAGAAACAAGAACTAGAATATATTTAATATATGAAAAAAATATTCAACAAGGGTCTGTATCAATAAGCAGCATGAGCTTTGCCAGGAGTTTTCAGTGTCATTGCTGTTTGATTTACCGGGTTAAGTCATTGAACAAGAAGTACATGACTAACACTAGTCAACACATGCTATGGTTTGAATATGAACTATTACCACCACCACCCCTTCCCAGCTAATGTGTTGGAGGCTTGCTTGCTAGTTGATGGGCTTTGGGGAAGTCAATTGATGAATCCTTTTACAGGTTCATAATATTATGACATTATTGAAAGCGACAGCCTCATTGGAGAAAGTGAATCTTCCCAGGGACAGAAAGATAAACTTTGACATCTCCTCTCCTCTTCCTGGATGTGATCAGCCTCTGTCATAGATTCCTACTGCCAGGATATTCTGTCTAGCTTCAGGCCCTAAACAATGTATCTAGCTGACCTTGGACTGAAACTTCTGACACTGTGAACACAAATAACTCTTTCCCTGATGTTGTTTGTGGAGGTATATGGATACAATGAGGAAAACCTAACATGATACTTTAAAGTATGTAGAAGAAAGGGTGGGCACTGCCAAACTCTTTATACTATCCAGCTCATCCTTTCGTCCTCAAGCTTGACTGCAAGAGAAACCTCCGATACCCAGTCACATGAGTTATTGATCACCATCATCTCAGGGTCCCATGACTGAAACCCAGATCAGAAAGGCACCACGTACACAGGCATCTACTTCTCACAACCCTAAATGCTCAGTTTAGGTATATGTGCCTCTGTTCTCTGCTCCAGTCTGTCTCAAAACATAACTATTAATACTTCAAAATGAATTGATTTGTTTTCTTCTAGAAATGCTGTGCATTTCAGCCATATTCAAAGTCTTTTCTGTGCTTCATGGAAAAGGCAAAACTTTCCAGGGAGAACTGACTTTTCGTTGTTACCTCCCTATTACACACTGTTGAGGTTTCCCACCTGCCTCACCAGTTATTCTTTTTCTGGATCTTCCCCCACTATCCTCTAAATGCTGGACTTGAGACTGTGTCCTCTTCCTTTGCCTACCTGTATTTTCCCCCAAGTCCTCGTATACATTTGTGAAAGTCTTGACTAATGACTTTCAAATAATGATCTGTAGCTCAGACCCCTCCAGTGAGCTTCAATCTATTCTCAACAATCAAATGGCTTTTCCATTTGGACACCTCCCTTAGTCCATTTTGTGTTGAACAAAATGCCTAATACTTTTTTTTCCATAAAGCAAGGAATTTTAGTTACTTTTAGAGGCTGAAAGTCCAAGGCTACGTGGCCCTAGGTATTCAGAGCCTGGTAAGAGCCAGCCAGTAGATAGTGGGAGAGTATGTTAGAAGGAAATGGCATGTGCATAAAAGAGCAACATGTACAGTGGTGTTGCTTTAATATGGCCTGCTCTTTGGGATCAATCCCAGTTCAAAGAGACAATTAGGAATCCCTTTTAAGGACAGCATCCCTATGATCTAGTTATCTCCTGCCAGGACCTACCAATTAAAGCCTTCCAATAGTCACTTCCCAATAGGTTTTCATTAGGGATCAAGAGCAAACATAAACGTAAACCTTTGGAGCAAAAAAACTAGATTCAAATCAGAGCACATAGACCTTGTAGCAGGCAGTCTCCAATGACCTCCTACCTCCTGGCCTTTACCCCCTTGTATACTTTTCTTCTACACTGAACAAGATTTGGGCTGTGTGACCAGTTGCATATGGGAATAAGTGACAGGATGCCACTTCTGAGATCAGATTCCATCTGAGCTTTTCTTTCTCTCTTGGATCATTCACTCTGGGTAAAGCTACAGCATGTGCAACCATGCAGGAGGTCCACGTGGTGAGGAACAACAATAGTCAGCCAACAACCAGCTGGAGTCTGTCAACAGCCATGTGAAGGAACTAAGCAACAGATTTCCCAAGCCTTGCCAAGAACTATAACTTTGGCCAGTAGCTAATTTGATCTTTTTGGTTTGGCAGTACATAAGTCTGGAACTCAGGGCTTCATGGTTGCTAAGCTGGTGCTCTACCACTTGTATCATGCCTCCAGTTCTTCAGCACTTAGTTTGCAATCTCATGAGAAACTCTAAGTCAGAATCATACCAGCCATTGACATCCAAAATGTAGGCACACAGAAGCTACAATATAATAAATGCTTGTGTCTTAGTCTGCTAGATTTTAGGGTATTTTAAATATAGCAACAGTAAGTAATCCAGTAAGCACAGATTTAGCATGAGTCAAATAGAACTTCCTATCTCTCTTATCCTGATACCCAAGCCTCCTCCTTCTTCAAAACTGGCATTGATACGACCCACTTTTCAAGTTAGAAAACTGCAAAGCAGCTTTCACTACTACATTCACTCCATCAGCAAGTTATGTGGAATTGAAATCCAAAACACTCAATAAATCAGTTCATTCAATACATGTAACACTAAGAGCCTACTCTGCATAAGATGCAATATCAGTTGCTGGATAAACAGTAAGAGAGACAGGCAAAAATCCCAGTTCTTAAGTACTAGATATTCTCATGGGTTGGAGTAAGTAACAATTTAAAACTAAAACATACTATGCCACATGGGAATAAGCAATATGGAGGGAAAATAAATTGAGCAGGAGGGGAGTGACTGGCAGGATATATGAAGGGTGTTGCGTGCTGTATTACACAAGGCACTAAGAAGATGCTGCTGATACAGTATTTGAAATCTGTATTTTCCCTCTCCAATGCCACTTACCTTCACCTGAACCGTCCTCAGCTTTTATTTGGGCTTTCACCTTACCATCTTCATGTCTAAAACCCTCCAGAGGTTGGTCCTCCTTACCACACTGCAGGAAGCCTCGTATGACCTTGTGACACCAGGGCTCCAACTTCCTCTCCAACCAATCACCCTAAGTCCAACCACTCCAGCCTTCTGGAAATTTCTAGAATGTACCAATTTTTTTTCATGACTCCTCTGCCCCTTTCAAACACAGTTTCCTTGACTGAAATCACATTGGTTTCACATTAAGTCATAGTGGCATGACTTAATGAACCAAAATGAAGTCCTTACACCCTTCTGAATCAGAACTCAAACTAGTCAAGCCCCAACATCACCATAGCCAAAGTACTTCCTTTCATTTCTCTTGATCACAAACTCCTGTTTGTAATTTGTGCTGTCTCTTAATCTATTGGTTCCTTTACCACCAACCAGAATATAGACTCCAACAAACTAGTATCTTTATGGGTCTTGTTCTCTATTATAGCCCCCATGAGTAACTAGACATAAAGCCTATATGTATTGATTGAATAAACCAGCTCTTTCTGACCACATTAGAATTTCAACATTGTTGCCAGAAATATCAGCTAGTGGTAATGATCAGGATTTTGTTGTCATAAATCCATAGATCACCAGATTGATTAGAGACCTAGACACCAATTAGCATCACAAACCTATACAATGGAAGTACTTCATACAAAGTCACAGAGCTGGAATTAGAACTAGTATCGGGCTCTATTCATTACAAGTCCAAGGTTCTATAGACAGCAATCACTTTTACTTCCTCAAAAGAGGAACCTTTAATACCTACTGGACTTGGGTGAACGATTTATGATGTCCAATCTAGGGGATATGAATCTAGACTTTGGAGTCACACAAGTATAGACTTTTTTCCCCTCTGAACTTTCCAGCAGTGTGGTTTAATCCTTCTCTGCTCTACCTTTCTCATCGATACCATAATACCACCACCCAGGACCAAAGAGCAAAGTAAACTAGAGTGAACAAAGTAAACTAGAGTCGGACATCATCCCTAGTCATTAGCTCATTTACTGTCAAAAAATACAGGCCTTTAAAAAAATCAGTTTAAAACCAATGGAAGGAAATAACAATATTGATTCCAAAAGCCTACATTACCTATGCTTTGATAACTTTGATAGCACTCAAGCACAACTTCCACAAGTGAAAACACAATTTCACCAAGTGGGACTTTTGTCAATTTGGTGCTCAAATGATCCTGTCAGAAATTAAACTGCTATCTGACCTACAGACAGGAAGTTGGTCTGTTTTCTTTGCAGAGTGAAGCGAGATTCCTTTTTGCAGGTGGTAGGTTATTTCTAGGGTTCTGTCACACAGCCCTTCTGTCTACCTAAAATAAAATGTAACAGGTCAAGTGGATGTCCTAAGTTCTGGGATTCTTTTCTTCCAGATGTGCATTCTGTCTGACCGTAACTATGAGGGTGACGATCCTTTCCGAGGAGGAATGACTCAACCCTTGGGAATGGATGGACTAGTGTAGCCAGCCACACGACAGGTAAGCGTTCCTCTGTGCCTGTCTCCTGCTTGTGCCCGAGGTGTCTTGGCAAATGTCACCAGCAGTACAAGGACTATATCCTAATGAGAGAGCCGTGAGAAAGTTCAAACAAACAGCAAGGCTGAGGGTATCTATCATGTCAAAGCTTGTTAAAGAAGCCCTGGCAGGGAAGCACGCCCCCCCCCCCCCAGCTGCCCTAAGAGGCCCCAGACCACAGGCCGGCCTCCCAGGTCCGGGTAAGGCGGCCTGCAGCAGGGCCGCCCTTCTCCACGCGGGCAGACAGCGCCCCGCCAGCTCCGATGTAACCCCCGGGCGGGGAACCCCACTTTTCCTACCCGTCCCTCAGCTCCTGCGCCTGCTCCGGCTGTCGGGGACCTTCCTTCCACTGGCAGCTCGGCCTTCGGTGGAAGTTGGCACTGACAACTTCCCCGCCTTTTCCGCCTCCCCACTCCTCCCGCCACACTTTGCCCCTTCCCATCCATTTCCCCGCCCCCGGGCCTAGGCCACGCCCAGCTGACACCAGCCGTGCCCCCTACAGAGGTTCAAAGCAGAGTCCTACGGGGCCCAGACCACGCCCCCCCACGGGCTCAGAGCCACGCCCTCTCAAGGTCAAAGCCCTGCCCAACTGGCTCAGGCCTCGCCCCTGTCAGGCTCCAGGCCACGCCCAACCGGCCCAGGCCAGGCTTCTCTCTGGTTTAAAGCCACGCCCAATGGGCATCTGGCCAGGCCCCGCCTATGGCCCGGGCCTAGGCTGGTTTCCAGGCCGCTGCTCTAGTGCTGCAGGATCTGTTCAGTGGCTGGGCTGGGTGCTCAGTCCTTCTGACTTTATTGCTGATACTCCCACCTGGGAGGACGGCGTTCACGTTTTTTTTCCCCTCTGGTTCGGCTGCTAGGAAAGAATTAAAAGCTCTATCCTCCATGGGGGAAGAAACATCTTTGTATCCAAGTCCCATGGGTTCCACAGAATAGCTAGGAACACCGGTGCCTTTGATAGCTCTGTTAATAGATATTTAATACTCCTGGGACAATAGCAAAGCAGAGGAAGCACATTGAAAAGTGGTGGCACGCAGGGATCTGAGTCCCGCTCTGAAAGCATAGATCTTTGGATTTATATTACTGCCTCTTTGTTTGTGTTTGTGTTTCTGAGTAGATCTGAGTAGTAATCAATGTGTGTTGAAGCCAGCTCTGTTATGCTTCCTACCAAGGGTAGGCTAGCTGATTTAATTTTTAGCACCATCTACATGTAGTATTTGCCCTCAATCACAGACAAGAAAACAGACTTAAAGAAGTGACTTGTACAGAGGGTGAACAAATGTAGCAGTGGTACTCACTAGACACTATGTGGAAAATGAACTGTATGACTTGTAGGTGAAGACAAAAGGGAAAAACTGGGAGAGAAAGAGAGAGAAGGAGGGACATTTGTCCCTCCAAAAAGTATACTCTTTACCTGACTTACATAATTGTAACCCCTCTGCATATCACCTTTATAATAACAATTAAAAATAGGGAGGGGAGAAGAACATATAGGAAAAGAAAGGTGAGAAGAATGTATTGGATTTTTTTTGTCTTTTTTTATTTATCATTTAAGAAGTATGAAATGTGGGAAGGTACTGAGAAAAGGATTTGGTTAATAAGAATAGACAGAGTGATGACATTATAAAGAACAATGAATCTCCAGGAGTAGAGCTGGGAAAATTCTAGACACCAGCACTAAAAGTAAGGCCCAAGAAGAGGAGAGATGAGAATAAAGGTAGAGGTTAAGAACCACAGAGGTGTGGGTACTGGGGGAATGGAATATTGCTAGCATGAGTGGGGCTCACACTGAGACTGTATAATGAAGAGACGGATGGAGGGAGGCTTCTAAGTGATTTCAGTGCTGGCTACCACTTTGATTGCAGGTGCTGGGCAACCAGGAGGCCGTATAAATGTGTATCTGACAATGGTTGTTAAAAGAGAAGCCTAAAAGTGCATTATTTATAATGCTATGTATTTTCACAGTCCACGCTGCCAGATGTGAAATTATATACCAGGTTCGCATTCAGAAATGACTTCAGGTTTTTTTTTTTTCCTGTATGGAAGTTACTAAATTCTCTGCTGCCAACATTAAACCCATCAAACGAGATCTGTGATGGATTTCATGGGCAGGGTCTTATTTCTCGATAACTTTTACTTCTTCTAAAACATAGTGTTAAGGAGAAACTACTCTAGGTTTTATTTCTCCTTCAAGGAAGCAATTACAAAGAAATTTTATGTTAATATGCAAAAGATTTATTGACGTTAGAAACTCTAGCAAAGTTTTGTGAATAGGTGTTCATCTACGCAGCAGTGGAAAACTTGTTAGCATCTAGGTAACATCTTTATATATACTATTATCACACTGTACATTCTAAATTATTTAGGTGCTACTTTTTCTTAAGCACTTCATGCTATTGTATTCTTTTAAAATACATGTTCATTTGTACTGGCCTCAAAATCTATTAGCCCCGGAGCTAGGCAAACAAGGGTGAAAATCATCTTAGATGAACCTCTGCTATCAAAAAATGACAATCTGGCCTCAAGCTTGTGGTCCAGTTCACTTCCCCATCTCTTCCTAGAGAAAGATAATGTGGAAATGGTTTGTGAAATCTAAAACATCCATGCTCCATCAGATGTCTCTGATGAAATATCCAAGTCAAAATCATATTATTAAGGAACCAAAAGGCCTCCAAATTAGTCTCTCAGTTAAAGATTTAGTTCAAACATACTCCAGCGCTTGCTTTCATTTTCGTAGTGGCTTTGAATTTTGACACTGCCTGTACTCAGAAATATTCAATTGGCAGAGAGAATGAAATCAAAACCACACATTCAAAGCCCTTTGCTAGTTAGACTTAAACCTGTAGAAAGCGCCCAGGTTTTCATCACCTAGTCTGATGTTTTAAACGTCCACGCAAAAATAGTCGACAGAAATAATCTAGAAAAGATAAACATGTAAAGTAATCCAGATAATTGTGAGGCAGGGAACAGAATAAAAAAAAATGGAGCAAATGGTTTCCATTTTTTAAATGGTGTGTCCATCAGGTTTTAATTGTCAATTAAAAGTTAACGTTGATGGCACTGCAGAGATGTTCCTAGATTAAATTTTGAGTGTGGTGTGATAAGCCATTCCTATCATGTCTAGCAAATCTATGAGGTAGCACTGTGATAAAAAGCCCTGAGCAGAACTTTCAGCACATACTTTGTCTATCAAATTCCCATTCTGGCCTCAATGCCTCTGGGATCGCTTGTTACATGACAGAAGAGATACACATTCTTCTCAGACACTCTTGTCTGCTGCCAGCAGCCATCTGTCTGTAGTGGTAGTTTTGTGTGGCCCATAAATAAAGTTAAAAATATTCGAATCGCAGAGAAAAGTTTCCCCACCCTTGCTTTACATCCTTCCCTTGGAGAAAACACTAATTCATCCACATATTTTATTGCTTCATTTAAGAATGAAATGTTTGGAATGAAGTTTAATAATGGCAGCCTTGATACCATACACAAAGATTGGATCTCCAGCACTGCAAAGGATAATGATAATAATAATGAAGCAAAAGAAAACTAAAATTAAAACTATTTTGGAGGGTGTGGGGGTGGGGGTGGCATTCCTTGAAATTAGGGCCTGGGTGCTGTCCCTGAGCTTTTGTGCTCAATGCTAACACTCTACCACTTGAGTCACAACTCTACTTCTGGTTTTTTGGTGGTTAACTGGAGATAGGAGTTTCACAGACTTTCCTGTCCATGCAGGCTTTGAACTGTGATATTTAGATCTCAGCCTCCTGAATAGCTTGGATTATAGGCATTAGCCACAGGCACCCAGTTAGTTTTTTAAAGAGCTATACTCAAACACATCATTTTGCAATTGCATGAAAGTTTTATTGAGGCTGTGTCTTTACATATAGCTTATCACCTTTCATAGACACTGATTACAAGTTTGCTTTAAAAAATATTTTGGTTTTATCTCTACTGTAAAAAAACAGTATGGTAGTATCTCAGAAAATAAGAAATGAAAACAGAATTATCACATGATTTAGTCACTTCCTGTCTTGATATATGCTCAAAAAGTAAAAGCACAGCTTTAAGAAATATTTGTACATCCATGTTCACAGCCACATTTTTCATTCACACTAGCCAAAAGGTGGGACTAACTCAAATGTCCATTGACATACAAAAAGATAAATGTTGAGTTGTATACACAGGCAGTCGAATATTAGTTAACTTGAAATCTGGGTAGGCCCTTAAAAACATTATGCTAAGTGAAATAAGCCAGACCCACAACAATAAATATTCTATTGTTTTTCTTACATGAAATCACTAGAATAGTCATATTCATAGAGAGGGAATGAAGATGGTAGCTGCAAGAGGAGAGATGAATGGAGAGGAAAATTAGGAGTTATTTAATAGAACAGTTTTAGTCTGGGATCATGATAATGTTGTAGAGATGGAAAATGATGACAATTGCCTAACAATGTAAATGTACTTAATGCTAAAATGATTAAGATGGTGAATATTATATAGACATAAATAAACATAAACGTTAAATATCTGTATGAATATGTATAAATGTACATGTATATAATATACCTGTGTGTTTATATCTACATATATATAGAGAGAGACAGAGACAGAGACAGACAGACAGATAGATAGATAGACAGATAGATAGATAGATAGATACATACATACATACATACATACACACATGCACACATCCTGATTGTTTAGCTTGCTTGCTTGACTGGCTTGGCTGGCACTCTACAACTTGAGTCATGCTTCCAGCCCTGCTTTTTGCTGGTTAGTTTGGAGACCGAGTCTACCAAAGTTTTCTGCCTGGGCTGACCTTGAATTGACATCCTCCAGATCTCAGCCTCCTGAGGAGCTAGCACTGGTTTATTATATTGAAATAAAAACATTTGTTTTTTTTAGACAGCTCCTTGGAGATATAAAAACTTGAATGGGAGCACCTGTTACTCTCACTAATATTTGCAAGTATTATATAAAGCTCCACAATTTTGAATTATGTCACCACTGACTTTTAAAACTGTGAATTGAATTGCATTGATATTTTTTTCTAGCCTAGCAATCCTTCCTGGTATTTGTGAGAGTCACTTGGGCTGGGTGACTAAGTGCTGCCTAACTCTGCTTCCTCTTCCTCCTGTACACAACGCTATACTACATTCCCAGCATGCCTTGCAGCTAACATGTGCTCTTGTCACTGAGTCCCAGCCTGTGTGGTAGAAGTAACATGTGTCTTCTAGGCCAGGCTCATGTACAAACCAATGACACTCACCATCTTCTCTTTGCCCATCAGTGAGGTGGTGGGAAAGATTTCCTAGGACCTGAGAAGTGACTCTGAAGAGTCAGCTGCCTGTATCTGAATGGCTCTGTGGAGCCTAGCCCTTCTACACACCCGAGCTGGGCAAAAACATAAGGCAAAAAAACTCATTCCAGTGTCACTTGAAGATCATGTATTTCTTTGTTAATATTTGGAGTTCATTTTTTTCTGTAGTAACTATCCCGTCTTGGTGAATGTTAGTCCAGGTAAGACAGTCACATGCATCTATAGCTAGTCATTAATAACTAATATTCAATAGTTTCCATTGTGGCTTCTAAATCCTGGAAAGAATCATTTAAACCTTAGAGGAATATACTAGCACACAATAATGTGATTATTGATCTTTAATTAGTACAACATGAGAAATAAATTAAGTAGAATGAATAAGCCCCAATAAATGGACAGGCAAGTTTTTGCTAACTACAAGCACAGATGTCTGTGAAGAGCCGCATTTTCACAGTAATGAAGAACAAAACTAAGTGGACTTGAATCAAACACCCCAAGCATAATTTGAATTTAAAAATCAACTACTTGATCTAGTTCTCTAAGTGATAGGAGTGGTTCTCTACTTCTTCAGCCATACCTCTAGTCTGGGATTTTCCTGGTTAATTGAAGATGGAGTCTCATAGACTTGTCTGCCTGGTCTGGCTTTAAACCATGATCCTCAGATCTTAGCCTCCTTAGTAGCTTCCTTAGTTTGACAGGCCTGAGCTACCAGCGCCTAGATTGTTTCAATAGTTTTAACTTGTACTATGTAAGGAACACGAGCCTTGTCACTCTTAGATGGGTCGCTTGTAAAAATGTGTTTCTTTGTAAATATTGCTACAAAATTTCAAGAGTATAAAATAATCATGTTGTAGCTAAAGTAACTAAAGGGTTTGCTTCAATCTTCTGGTGAGAATAAAGGGAGGAAATCAGGGCATCTTATTGGAAATTAATTTCCTGGCAGGGGGTGCTGGAGGCAGATACATACTCTTTGAACACACAGTCTCACTAATACAAGGATCCAGGCTGCGGACCGACTAACATTTCCAAGATAACTTTCCAGTCAGATGACCTGACTTCAATTCTTGCTCTTCTATTTTCTTGCTGGGAAAAAAAAACCTCTCTGGATTTTTGTGACATATGATGTTCTTCATATAAAATGGAAAATGATTACTTCCCCTGGTAGATTCCTTTTGCTCTCTGAGATCCATTTTTCTTTTCTGTCACATTAGTAATTTAGTGGGGTTCATGGCCAGTTAAAGATTCTATTTCTCAGCCTCTGTTGCAGCTAGGCATGGCCACATCACCAAGGAGATTGGATAGGTGACCCACTGGGAGATGAGAAGAATTGCAGAAGGTGCCTTGGGACCATGGATAAGACTTGTGTGTTGAGGATGGCCAATCCTGCATGAAGGATGACCTTGTACCCTTGTAAGTGTGGTGTGTGGGGAAAATGATACATTACATGCAAGTATCTCACCTGAAGCCTTCACAACTATATTTAGAAGTGTGATCGACAGGAGAGAGTCATTAGAGTAAGTACAGAGAGGTTGAAAAGAGCAAACAACTCAGTGGTAATTACTTGTAGACAGAAAGGGCCCTAGAGAAAGGGCACTCAGAGAGCACTGGGCTAGGAGCATGGATAGTAGGAGTTCAAGGTCCTAATGTAGGAGATTGGTGCACAGGTAAATCACAAACCATAGACCTGTAGTCTGCCAATAAGGGTGTGCAAGCCTCTATATCAGTAACATTTACTAAGCATTTTAAAGGTGTGTGTGTGTGTGTGTGTGTGTGTGTGTGTGTGTGTGTGTGAATCCTGAGGCACACAGGGCCTTGGTGCTGTCCCTGAGCTTTTTGGTGCTCAAGGCTACCACTTGAGCCATAGCTCCACTTACTGCTTTTTAATTTTTTTCAGTAGTTAATTGGAGATAAGAGTCCCACTGACTTTCCTGTCTGAACTGGCTTTGAGCCTTGAGCCTCAGTTCTTGGCTACTAAATAGTTAGAATTATGAGATGTGAACCACTGGCACTGGGTTAATTTTTAAGATTAAAAATATATTTTATGGTCTTTAAGTAGCTATCCAGAAGAGTTCCCATTAACCAAAGTCTGTACACGATGCATCTTGATCTGTATCACTCCTTCAACATCCTCACGCTCCTCCTTTGGCTCACTCTTTCCCTGATTTTTCTGTTTTGCGGCATATGCAATGAATTCTGGACTGCATCCTTCCCACTTGCCCCCTTCATTCTTCTACTCCCCTCTTCCCTGGTCACACCCCTCAGTCTCGGAAGTACCCATTCCCTGGTGCTTTTATTCATCCATTTCTTCATCTTGTAGATTCTCAGAGTTAGGGCCTGCTAACTGTAAACCCCAAACGCTGAACACCTAGTTAATCCAGGTAAAATGTTCAGCAGTGTGTAGCAAAGGGCTCAATAAATGTCAGTTGTTAACATCTAGACAAGAGTCCAGTCCCTGGTTAAGTGATCAGTAGAATTAACCTGGAGACCCTATAAGGCCAGAATTTGTGGGAGGGGTGGGAGGTGAGGGAAGGAGGGCAGAAGAGGTGAGAGCAGTCTGTAGGTGAGTAGGGGAAATTGACTTACATCAGAAAGTCCAGAAGTAGGGCATTTGGGAACAAAATTATCCTTGATTCCAAGCATTCTTCTTCCCATTCAATTGTGTGAAGGACCCAGATAAGGAGGATGTTGGGATGGCCAGCTAACACTTCCTTTGATTGTCATAGAATCAGAAAGCTTTACAGTCAGAAAAAGATCTTTAAAATGATCTCGTGTCCAACCCAATCCTCGTGGAAGCTGGCAAAGGACATTCATTGGGATTAAAAAAAAATCATCAAGGGGCTGGGAAGGTGGCTCAGTGGTAGAGCACTTGCCTTGCATGCATGAGGCCCTGGGTTTGATTCCTCAGCACCACATAAGCAGAAAAAAAAAAAAGAGCTGGAAGTGGCGCTGTGGCTCAAGTGGTAGAGCGCTAGCCTTAAGGTGAAGAGCTGAGGGACAGCGCCCAGGCCCAGAGTTCAGGTCCATGACCGGACCCCTTCCTCCCCCCCCATAATTCAAAAGGGCTTTTAGCTAAGAGTTCCAGAAGTCTCAGAGAAAGATTTTAACCACAGAGAAGCAGGGGAATTCAGAAAGGACTTCATAATCATGGTGTGTACATAACAGTAAGGTTAGACTACTTGTCAGTAGTAACAGATATACTATGGAAACTTCTAGGCTTTGGCATTCTTTTTCTTACAATTTCGTCAAATACTTTGAGTGTGTATGTGCACGCACATACACTGGTGCTTGAATTTAGGTAAAGGTACTGTCTCTGAGTTTTTGTGCTCATGGCTCGTGTTCTACCACTTGAGCCAAAGCTTTACTTTTGCCTTTTTGTAATTGGAGATAAGAATCTCACAGACTTTCCTGCCCAGGCTGGCTTTGAACCTTGATCCTCAGATCTCAGCCTTTTGAATAGCTAGGATTATAAGTATGAGCCAACACACAGGCCACATTTCTGTCTGTCTTTGTGTGCTCTGGAAACCAGGTCCAATAACATTATTGGCAGAGTTCTCAGAAATGGCAATGCTGGTGGACAATTTGTGCTTGTTTTAACACATTATGTCATGCTTTCTTTAGCCATATGCTATTGAAAGAGCTGCCATAGTATTCCTTTACCTGATAACAGACTGGATAGAAGTCCTCTTGCCTTACTTGACAGAGAGGAGACGGGGAGGTGGTACAGGCGTTTGAACTCGTAAGATCTTGCTAACTAGTGCTCTTCATTTAAATCACACCCACCCAAGTTCTTTTGCTTTTAGTTTTTCAGATAAGATTTCTTGCTAACTCTGTCTGGGATGACCATGAAGTGAGATTTTCTGATCTCCTCTTATAAGTAGCTGGGATTTTAGGTGTGTATCACTACATCTACCCCCTGAGTGTGGATGACTGATCATGAAATGAACTGCCTGACACACTAATGTGGTTCCTACCTGCCCTTGTGGTGGTACCATCCCTGAGACACTCCTCTTCTGTTGAAGTTGGAGAACTGAACCTAAACCCATTTTGTTTATAGATGACTTGCTAATCAATACAGATAGACTGCAAGGCAAAGGGGAACAATATGGAAAAGGCAGGAATTGGTGATTAACCAGGGACTTATTTAAAATGGCAAGCTACTTTGACTCCTATCATTTATTATAGTAATAGAGAGCAATGTAATTTTTTTGGACATGAGGAAGTTTCAATATTTTTCAGCAAATCATGAAGGAATAAGATATCAGCCCCCTCTAAGATGGGATCATTACTTTGTTTCTGGCATGGGTAAAGTTCTAGAAATGTTTATTTCCTTAACTTTTTTTTTTTTTTGCTGGTTTTCTCTCCTCTTTCAGATAACAGGACAGCCTGACTTATCAGCATAAAAAACATTTCTGTCAGCATGCAGAGAACATGGAGTAAGTGTAAAAGGAGACCAGTTATCTCAGCCTGTACTTTTAACCTATACCCAGGCACCAAGAGCTGCAGTAAAATTAAGAAAAAAAAGTTACAAGCTGTCTCCTTAATTAACAGTTGAGAAGGTACAAATATTTTAACACATCATAGAATTGGCAGATTGTGTCTTTTGACAGTCAGTAGAAACTTCACATGAAAATATTAAATGGAAAATATTATAGGTCTAGGTGGGAAGAAGAAAATTCTCTCAAGACAAGCAAGAGACATTTCCCCTTCAGACAGAAAAGGGTTCAATTTGAAGACACAGCCCACGTGTATATGAGATCTTCATTGAACAATAGTGTTGGCATGAGAGGCTGAGCCCCCTAAATAAAATGCTTATTCCCATTTTCCTTTGGAATTATCTTTATGATTCGTACATTACATTTATAAATTATATGTGCGTATATATAATTTATAATTGACTCTGGAAAATTGCTTTTAGTAGTTTTCCTAGAATTGGTGAGGGTTACACTAGCTTGCTGCCTTTGGAACTAAGAAATAATGAGACTTAAAAAAAATTGTAGTCAGAATAATCCTAGGAAAAATATCTCCATGGACAAAAATTGCCTTTAGTGCCATCCACCATTTGGGCTCTTCGCTCTCATTTTAGTCCATTTGACGATTCTCATGCATGCTGTCTGTACACTGCCTTTATCCCCTTCCTCCTGATGGAGGAATGTCTTGTAACACTGTCTGTGCTGCTTCTAAGCTTACCAATGGAGCAACTCCCTTCCCCCCACATAAACACTCAGAACACCCTGTAAGTACTGCTCTCTTTGAACCACACCCAAATGAAAATGCTTTGTTGCTACAAATTTCTGTGGTCTATGCTTAGCTATTTTGATTTTAAAAAATGCATTCACAAAGTACTCTGGTTAAGATCTGCAAATATCTATGGTCTCTGAATATATTTCTCAACAAAGTTCATGCACTGAAACATGAGATTTAATTATCTGGACATTAGTTACTTCATACAGGAGGTAAGGGAGCTGAGAGAAGTTATTTCTAAATTTCATTCAAATACTAATAATCATCCTTTTTTTCTCCAATGGGAGCATAAAATTGAGTCAGAAGCTAAAATGGAAATGAAGGTAAGAATTTCCTTAAACAACAAATAGTGAAGATATATTCTGCTTTATGGCCAAGTTTTCTTTTTATGTCCCTTCTTAAAGCTTGAAAAAAATTGGAACAAAACTGCACAGCAGTGATAAAAAGATAAGACATGGCTATACACATCAGCTTGGGTACATCTCAGAAAATAGTATTGTGTGAAGAAAATCAAGTTGGAGAATTCAGATAGTGGTTCCATTTATATCAAATGAAAACATTCAACATATGTGCCAAACTATGAGAAACAGCAAGAGGACAATCCGAAATTCAGGGTAGTGACTCCCTCTGTAGACAAGAAGCATGACATCATGTAGTGACATGGGATGACATGCTTTCTTATGCACCTGAAGGTGTCCTGATTTACCTTCAAAGCTACCAAAAAACACTTTGCCAGGATGGCCAGCATATGGTTGTAAATTTTGTTGAAATTTATTGCACACCCTATGCCTAAGATATAAATCTTCTTTCGTTTGGTTTTTAGTATGTCTCTTTTGAACAATCATAATTTTCTCTCTTTTATATCGTGTGTCCTTGCTCCTTGTCCATTTGTTTGTAGGCTTCCATATTTAAGTAAATAGGTGTTTTATGAGAAGCATAAAACAGAACTTTTTACTTTGGTGAAACTTCATATACAACACAAAATTGCATCAACAACACAAGGTAAGAGAACATCAACAAATATGTAATGGGTACCTTTGCGAAAGGAAACTGGAGCTATATAAACACGGACTGTGGAAGGTATGCATTTGTGCAAACAGAGAAATTTGGTGCCAGATTTCCATAGCATCACCCTCTAGGACTATTATTAGTTCCTACATTTGAACAAAACAAATTCTTTTTATTCTGAAGTATTGAGAATTAGACCTTACTCTTCTGCATCTCTCTGTCACGAATGCAATAGTTCATTTAAAAACACTCTCCTGGTACTGCCTTGGGAAAACAAACAAATAAACAAACAGAACATTCTGCAAAAGAACACCAGGTGGCATGAATGTAAAATCTGAATTTCCTGGCCACGCTGTGGAACTTACAAGTTTCCTGACAGTAGATCAATGAGTTTTGAGGTTGTAGAAAATATATTCTGAAACATTTTATGACTCCCTTAGGCAGTTGGCTAGTCTTCTTAACTCATAAGCCATACAATATCCAGTAAGGAGGGAAAATAACCAAATAGCAGCAATCACCAAGGATTTAGAACTTTTCAATTTCCCCTCAAGGGTAAGGAACTTCACTATCAACAATGGTACCATGATTGCAATTCCAAGCACACACATCTCTCTCTTCCTTCTCCATCAAATTTCCTCCATGGGTTTCTACCTTGGATGGGCCTATGTGTGGTATGTGGGGTGTGTGTGTGTGTGTGTGTGTGTGTGTGTGTGTGCGTGCGTGCGTGTGTGTGATCAAGTTCCCTAATCATAAATCTAGTTTCCCCAAGATTATATAGGATATAAAGAATTTCATATCTCATCTGAGTACAATGAAAAGTTTCTTTTCCTGAAATTTACTATCCAACAGGAGTCATAATTAAAAGTAAAGTTGGAAAATAGAAATACTCAGTTGGTAAGATACATGTTAAACTTTGGGAGTTTGAACTACTTGGGAATGTTTCAAAAGCAAGAATCAAAGACACTCACAGCCATTTATCCTAGAAAATGCAAAAGAAAACCATCTTCTTTTTCTCATATCTCGTTGCTATGGAAAGTTTCACAGTTTGTAGATGTGCCCTAATCTGTTTTCAAAAATGGAAAAGACAATTCAATAAACATGAAATTCATTATAATTTTAAACATTTAAAATAGTAGCATCATTTGATAATAAAATTGACAGAAATTCTCTTTTATAAAGATGAAGAATCCAACATTGGCTCCACCTGTAATTTTTACACAGGCAAGATCTCTTTTTTGATTGCTTGACAATAGAGTGATAAAGCCCGATGTAAGAGAGATAACATACATAACACCTAAAAATGAATAAAATACGAGACATTCATAGCAAGTGAAGAGAGAGAGAGGGCTGGCTGAAAAGAGTTGCTCAGAATACTGACCAGAGGATACATATAATTCAGTCAGTTATTGCCAGATGCTTATTCACTTAAGCTGAAACAAAAGCACAGAAACACTTAAGAGAGCTGCGAAGAGATAATATCATGTACATGTCTAACATCATGTGCAAGGTGAATTAAATGATTCTCATCCACGTGACCAAAATCAGCTGACATTTCTAACACAAATAAGATCTGAACAATTCGGCAGAACTGCTTAGATTTCCATTCAGACTCCCAGAGAAAGACCCCATTAAGTCAAGCTAAATTGTACCAAGTGCTTTAAAAGGATGCCTGTCTGTTTTAATTTTCCCAACACTCCTCACTGAAATGTGGTCTAATAGTAATTGTACAGGACTATTAGGAATGCACGTGATACAAAACCACAATACCCAGCTATTCCTTTGTAATCTTGGTGGTATACAATAATATTTTTTCATAAGCACTGTTACAGTAAAAGGATAGATTGACTTACCATCTCAAGCCCTAATAAAGCAACAGGGAGATTTGATACTAATATTAGATTTAAAGGGCAGGCCGTAAGTGCATTTTTCTTCAAATCTTACCTATTTTCAGTGTTTTAATATAGACATGGAAGAAATCCATTTTACAAATGAATTTAACAATGCAACTCATTCTGTGTAATTCTTTTGAAATGTAATTCTTTCAAATAGTTGGACTGTTAGCACTTTCATTTAAAGATGAAATCTAGAATGACTTTACATGTAGAGAAAGCCTTTGCAAGTATCTTTTCTTTCCAACGTGCTCCAGAAAGAGCTGTGGAAATGTCACATTTTACCAATAAGCTGTTTTGATTCTGAAGTGATAAGCTAATCAGAGGAACTCTAAGCACGTAAAAATTAATCTAAAGAAAGTAAGACACCGGGAGCCAGCAGCTCACACCTATAATCCTAGCTACTCAAGAGACTGAGATCTGAGGATCACAATTCAAAGCCAGCTTAGGCAGGAAAGTTCATGAGAAAACCAGAAGTGGCGTTGTGGCTCAAGTGGTTGAGCACTTACCTTGAGTGGAAGAGCTCAGGCCCAGAGTTCAAGCCCCATAGCCAACAGAAAGAAAGCAAGCAAGAAAGAAAATAAGAAGTTCCTTTTACAAAGAGGTGACCACTTATAAATCAGCAAGATAATCAGTTAGGTCACTAAAAATAAATAAATATGACAAAGCAAAAAAAATAAAGAACAATATAACTCATATCCATCTGTTTTAGGTATATGCAGCATTTTCTTTCAACTCCAGCTCCTTTTATTTCTATCCTTGTACATCCCTAATTTCGCATTTTCTGGCCCTAACCATAGCATTCTTTCAGCTGATGGCAAATGTCCAGGAAGGTTGGACTCATTCCTGTCTGTGTTTCCTGACTAATTGTTTCTTTATAGTACTGCTGATTTTAATTCTTGTCTAGATTATCAAGTGTCACTTCAGCTCCAAATGGATCTCTTTGGTTACCCTTAAACTTACAACTTGCTTATGAATTCAGTACTCTAGACTCTGGTAATGCTTTTACACAGTATATCATTTAATCACTAACATTTCCAGAAGGAAATGTTCCCTTTTCCCTTCCCCTCCACTCCATTCCCTTCCCTTTTCCTCCCCTCTTCTTCCAAAGCCCTTGCCCTGCCTTGCCTCACCTCATCCCTTCTTTTTTGCTTTTGTTTAGAACAAGCCAAGTTCCAGAAAGGAAAATGACTTAGCTCCTGAGTGTCAGAGGCAGGTTGGAACCTCGGATATCCAATTTAGCAATGAATGTTCTTTCCTCTTGGTAAGACACCACCATTTCAATTGAGTACTTAAGAGAGTCTGCTTGATGTTTTAGTCTGTTATGGGTCCTAAAACAAAGTACCAGAGGCTGAGGGGTTTGTAAGCAACAGAAACATTCTGTGCACTATTTGGGAAGATGAGAAGTCTCAGATCAAGGTGACAGCAGATTTGGTGTGTGGTGAGAATCCGTTGCACTTCATAGATGTCACCTTCTTCTCTCACCTGGCAGAAGCGCTCTCTTATTGGCTCTGAGCTTATTTTATGGAGGGTTCCCCATTCATGTCTTGATCCATTTCCCAAAGGCTCCATCTCCTAACACTATCTCCTAGCAGTTTGGTTTAAACAGGAGAATGGAGAGTTGGCATCCATGAGCCCAAGGAGATCAAAGGAGGAGGACAAGGACCATCTGAGGGATAAGCTAGAGAGGGCTGGGCTGGCTCACGTGTAGGTGAGTCATGGGATATTTGAGAAGTGATTTGGTGGTGATGTCAGCTGAGTGGATGGCAGATGACCAAACAAGGAGAAATGAGTGGCGTTTCATGAAGCAGTTCTGAACTAGGGGTGGGTCTGCATCTCCCCTCTCTAGGAACATTAGACAATTCTAGAGATACATATTCTAGTCATTACTATCTCCTAGTTAGGAGTCTAGGAATGCTCCCAGACACTCAACTGAATGTATAACAGTCACCCTTCGTCCATAACCAGTCATTTAGCCCCTGTCTGTGCCCAGACTGAGGAGGCCTGGGCAAGCCAGAATCAAACATATCTGGCTGAGACATTATTGTTCTGATCTGGTCTCTTTTATTGCACTGATTTTTTTTTCTTTGTGTGACCAATTGTTTTTAGTAAACTATTTTCAAGGAATTGGATTTAAATTATTTCAGAAGCAATAGAGGATTTTCAGCTTGCTTATTTTGGATGGGTTGTTAGCTGGTTTACACTTAAATTTGAAGTATAAGATTATCTAACTATCGATAGACATTCTATACTAACATCTGCATATAGATAGACAGATTAATAGCTTCTCTTAATACCATCTGACCATAATGATGCTGACTTAACTGCTAACTTAAAATCATTCTCCACTTCATCTGTGAGAGAGGTGACATCCTTGCCCCATACATTGCTTCTAAGCCAGAAGTTTTTGTTGTTGTTTTTTAAAATGTGTTTTCTCCAGAGCCTTTCTCCCATTCTGGGATACTCTAATGGTTCCTAACAGAGATCACGTTTGAGAATATATCATTGTACCCAATCTTTAAGTGAGGACACTTGCTCTTCACTCTCTGTAGATTTCTATTGAAAACACCACAATGAAATCATTCCTTTTTCCCCTCCAAGATGGAATCTCAGCTCTAGCAGAGCTATTCATCAGATTTTTTTTCTTTTCTGGAAGATAAGATTTCTTCTATGTTGAATATGAAAAGTCCCTCTAATGCTATCTCTCCAACTTATTCTCTAGCCTCTTTCTCTTTACACATTCATATTATTCACCGCAATCCTTGCGCTTCTTTCTTTTTAAAGAGTGTGGCTTTTCGGCTGAGCAGCCCCTGGTGGAAATGATCCGGGAGGATTTCATAGAAATATTGCTTCCACAACAGGCTTTCGTTTCCCCTCAGAACAAAACAGTGTTTGTCCTCTTGCAGATTCTTGGAATGAAAAAAAAAAAGTTCTTCTTGATCAAAATCTCCTGCTCTGGAGACTCTTGAAAGACAAGTAGAAATAAAGTTGTTGTTTTATTTTTTCCCTTCCATTTCAGCTATGGATAGGCCCTTTAGTGTCGAATAATATTGATTATGATCTTGGATAGAAAAATGCAGCTGAGAAACAGAAGGGAGCAGTCCTCAGACACAATGCTCATTTTTCCTCAGATGAATTTCGTTTGCCACAGCACAGAACCATACAGTGGCATATCACTTAAGGTTATCTGCTCTCATCTTGCTACCTGTAAACAACATACTTGTTGCTCCATGAAGAATGATGTGGAACAGCTATAGGATCATCAAAATCACAACAGTTTAACAAGTATTTATCAAGCACTAATGAGTATCCAGAGTAATGATAATTGAACCATTCCCATGTAACTGTGCAGACTGCTCCAGCATTAACATCCATTATTATTGACATCATAGGTAACTCAAGAGATCAAAGGTCAAAAGGAAGTATATTGCCCTTGCATCAAAAATCATCTGATTTCTGTTTAACCCCATGGACTGTAGTTGATTTGAGGGAATTTACCAAGATGATATTGTCTTGCTTTGCTTTGCTATGCAGGTATTCTAAAATTCATCTTTCTTCATCTCTTCCTCCTCCTTACAAGATACTTGCTTCCATTCAAACAAGTCTTCCTGCTCCATAAACGATATTTGTCTTTGCTTAACTTTCTGTAGTAATGTTTTGCCCTTGTTCTAATGTTTACCGAGGACCACCAGATGCACACTAGGCTTAAATATTCTGACTTTTCCTGAAAGTGGTAAATGATGAACTCGTTTCACAGGTAACCAATTGCAATTTGGATAGTTCACAAACTGTCCAGGGTGAAGAGTAATGATTCTAGCCCTTAAGCTCTATAGTTTGATTACAAATTGGCTTTCCTTCTACTGCCAGAGAAATGAAGCAACATTTGCTCTCTGAATACCCTCCCCCTTCGTTTTGCTCATGGGGAACCTAGAAATAGTATAAACCCCTATCTCTACCCTCTGGGACCACTGGAGATCACCAGCTTCCCAATTCTAGTAAGTGGAAAGTCTTTTATTTTCTTAGTAAGAAGACTAGAAGCCGGGCACTGATGGCTCATGCCCATTATCCTAGCTACTCAGG
Source organism: Dipodomys ordii (assembly GCF_000151885.1). NCBI lineage: Eukaryota > Metazoa > Chordata > Mammalia > Rodentia > Heteromyidae > Dipodomys > Dipodomys ordii. The sequence continues at coordinate 14,875,253 of NW_012267240.1, forward strand.
AGGCTTTGATCTGAGGATCACGGTTCAAAGCCAGCCCGAGCAAGAAAGTCCGTGAAACTCTTATCTCCAATAAACCACGACAAAACCGGAAATGGCGCTGTAGCTCAAGTGGTAGAGCTCTAGCCTTAAGCTGAAGAGCTGAGGGACAGCGCCCAGGCCCAGAGTTCAAGCCCATGACCGACAAAAAAAAAAAAAAAGAAGAAGCAGAAGACTAGAGTCCTGTCTTCTTTGGGTATGGCAAACAGTCATGAAAACTGGAATCAAAATTGAAACATTTGGGGGGGGGAAAGTAAGTTCTTTATTAAAAAAATGGGCAAATAGACAAATCAGGGATGATTCCATTTATTTATAAATCCCCACATACTTCTCTGCAATCAACTCTGCTTGCTGGCTTGCCCATTTCTTAAGGGGGGTATGAAATAGCTTGTTCCCTACTTCTCAAGAGATGACTTTCCAATGGCTCCAACGTTTTTATTTTCAGAGAATTTTATTGAGCACTGAATAAGGCTTCTTGCCTTTCACATGTGTTTGTTTTCTCATATGCTTGAGTGAAGTGACTGTTTGAATTTTAGCTTAATTTCTGGTCCCTGAGCATACCTTCATTTTGTTTAAAGAAAGCTGAAGTCTCCTATTGCTAAAAATAAGAGAGATGAATTGATAGTTAGCTATATTAAATAAAAACATTATGCTTAGCTGAATATGAGAATGGCAAAAACATAAAATGTACCATCATAATATATTCTACTTCTCTTAATTTGACACTAAACTGCTTGCTTTTCTTCTTCTATAGTCAACATCGGCTCACCAGAAGGTTAGTAGGGAAGAAACAAGCTGTTAAATATTAAAGCTGTATCCATGGAATTGAGTGGTTTGGATGTGGTTAGATTTCTAAATATATGCTATTAAGATACTGTTCTACAGAGATATTTAATTACTGACATCTAATCCTGTTAGTGCTGTTTCTTTAACCAAGCAAAAATATGAAGTGCTGAAAGGAAAACAGTTTTATTTTAAACAGCAACATTCTATTAATCTCCGCAATAAAACTGTATTCAAATCTTGAAATGAAATCATCGTGTTTTTAAAGATAGCTCTTTCTCAGCTTGGTAATCCTTGTGTAATGCTGAGATAGATGGCTGTACTTAAGGCATGAACACATTCTCACAAATAATGTGCACAATAAAAGTTAATTATGCTCGTTTGTTACATCAAAATAAAATCCAAACCATGAATTCGTGAGGAGAATTTCACAGTCAACTATGAAACCTTATTTTCGATGTTTATGACCATCACATTTTTAAAACCAGAGACAATTTGGGAAGATGTTAAAACCATATGCATATAATAATAATTACAATAATACCACTTCTTTCTGTATTGCATCTTCAGATATACAAATGTCACTTCAGTTTATCATAACACCATTGGTTTGAATTAGATAAGATATTGTGAAAATCATGGTACAGATGAGAAAGTTGATACCCTGGAAATTTATATGATTTGTTTAATTTATGGAAGTATTCATTAGCAAGACTGGAATTATAATTTAAAACTTAATTTCTATTCCTGAGTACTACAAGCTATGCAATATGATAGCAGTTTCAAAATAGTATCTTCTGATATTTAATCACATTTTTTATTTTAAAAATACCGTACAAAGGGTAATTGTAACAATTACATGGACAAGGTAATGAGTACATTTCTTATCAAGCATTGTTGCCTCCTCCTTTGTTTCCCCTTCCCATCCCTTCCCATCTCCCTCCCCCACCTACAGCCAAAGTTGTAAAATTCATTTTTTGACATAAACTTGTACATCTCATTGTTACAATGGTTCTACCTGTATCCCCATTTAAATGATTTGTTTTTGCCCTTCCCCTCCACAAATTATACAGACATCAAATACAGTGAAAGCAGGGGTTATACTGTGGGGGAGGGACATACAAAGCAACAAAGAAATAATCTTATAAATATGTTAGAAACAATCACCTGAAAGAAAAAAACATTTGAATACTTATCTTGCAGTTCATTTCACCTAACATCAACTTATCTGACCTTTTCTGCTTGTCTCAGACATATACTAATTATTGCAAATAAGGGAAATCATGGGACCTATGTTTGTTTGGGTCTGGCTAACTTCACTTAATACAATTTTTTCCAAGTCTTTCCATTTTCTAACAAATGGGTCAATGTCATTCTTTCTGATGGAGGCATAGCATTCCATTGTGTATATATACCACATTTTCTTGATCCATTCATTTACTGAGGGGCATCTGGGTTGGTTTCATATCTTAGCTATGGTAAATAATGCTGCAATAAACATAGTTGTGCTGGTAGCTTTAGTGTGGTCTTGTTTGTGATCAGTTGAGTAAATGCCCAAAAGTGGGATTGCTGGGTCATAGGGGAGCTCTATGTGGAGTCTCTTGAGGAACCTCCATACTACTTTCCAAAGTAGTTGAACAAGTTTACACTCCCACCAACAATGCAGTAGGGTTCCCTTCTGTCCACATCCCCTTCAGCATCTGTTATTAGAGTTCTTGATTATAGCCATTCTAACTGGGGTGAGGTGGTATCTCAATGTTGCTTTGATTTGCATTTCTTTTATGGCTAGGGAGGTTGAGCATGTCTTCATGTGTCTATTGGCCATCCTTCTTTCCTCTTCAGAAAAGTTTCTCTTTAAGTCTTTAGCCCACTTATTTATTGGGCAGATGTTTCTTTGAGGATTTGTTGTAGGGGGATTTAATTTTTTGATTCCAGGTACATTTTAGATATGAGGCCCTTGTCCGTTGTATGCCTAGTGAAGATCTTCTCCCAATCTGTGTGCTTTTATTGATCTTGCTAGCTATGTCCTTTGCCATGCAGAAGCTCTGCAATTTTATGCGATCCCATTTGTCCAATCTTTCTTTGATTTCTTGTGTTTCTGGGTCTCTATTAAGAAAATTTCGGCCTGTGCCAAGGTTTCTCCTATTCCATCCTTTAGTGTTTTCAGAGTGTCTGTTTTGACTCCGAGGTCTTTTATCCATTTGGAGTTGATTCTGGTGCAGGGTGATATATAAAGATCTAGCTTTAGTTTTCTACAAGTTGTTAACCAATTTTGCCAGCACCATTCACTGAAGAGGCTGTCTTTTTTCCATTCTATTTTTTTAGCTCCCTTATCAAAGATTGGATGGCTATAGGTCTGTAGGTTCATTTCTGGGTTTTCAATTCTATTCTATTGGTCCTGAGGTCTGTTCTTGTGCCAGTACCAAGCTGTTTTGATTACTTTGGCTTTGTAGTAGAGTTTGAAATTTGGTATTGATTCCTCCAGCACTGTTCTTTCTGTTAAGGATTGTTTTTGCTATTCGGGGTCTTTTATTGTTCCATATGAATTTTTGTATTGCCTCTTCTATTTCCTTGAAGAATGAGGTTGGAATATTGATAGGTATTGCATTGAATTTGTAGATAGCCTTGGGAAGTATTGCCATTTTCACGATGTTGATCCTTCCAATCCAGGAGCATGGGAGGTTTTTCCACTTTCTAAGTTCTGTTTTGATTTTCTTTTTCAGGTTTTTAAAGTTTTCAATCACACATTTTTTTTAAAAATTAAAGATATTAGTTAAAGTGATTATGCAAAATGGCTTGATCAATAAGTAATTGCCCATCTCAACATACTAGAATTTCCAACTTGGAACTAATACTGCAAATAGCAGCTATTTAAAATGAAAAAGGCATCTTTATTAAAGGAGAAATGTTTCACGAGAAAAGTGTACCTTTTGATTTTCCTTCTTTTCTTCATTTTATTTCCTCTTACCATCAAGTTAATTCCTACCCAAGAACTGAGTGATTTCTGTGTGTGTGACAACACTTACAGGAAATGAGGTGGAAATAGAAGTCAATCACCTTGTATTCAAGGCATGATTTTTTTAAGGTGCAACTGTACTGACAAGACAATCAGATCCATATTTATAATAGAAGAGTTAAAAATTTTAAACTTTGATCATTGGACACAATGCCATCTTATCCTGGACATCAAGATGTTTATAATAGATAAGTATAACAGTCTTAGAACTTTATGATTGTAGACACAAGTATTCTGTCAGGCCTCTAATTTAGTCAGTTAGAGGAAGCCCAGGTAGACATTCAACCACTGTGATGATTAAATCTGAACTCAGCTTTCAGAAAAGTTAAGGAAACTCCTTGAATAAAATTATGGCTTAATCATTTTATTTACCTATCCAGAGTCTCTAGAAGGAATATTCCTGCAAACACCTTGGGTTTAGTACCATTGACTTCCAGAACTTGAAGGTTGTAAACATGTGTTATCTGAAATCACTAAATTTATGGAAATGCATTATCACCATAATAGATCCTCAATACATGAGAGGGAATTCATTTGTTGAGTGGACTGGGATGGATCATGAGAAGATTGATTCTGAACTTGAAAGACAAGGTAGTGGTTGGGTGTGGTGGTGTATGCCTGTAACTCCAGTTACTCAGGAGGTGAAGGCAGGAGGAATCTTGATTTCAAGGACAGCTTGGCAATGGTACAAATATATGATCTCAAAAAAAAAGCAAAAGGGCTAGGGGTATGGCTCAAGTAGTAGAGCTTTTGCCTAGCGTGCACAAAGTCCTGAGTTCAGTCCCCAGTACTGCTAAAAAAAATCATCCCCCAAATATAAGCTCATGATAAAGTACAATTCTGAATTGTGGCGAGGTAAAGGCTATTCTACACAGAGGTGATACAAAAACAAAGTCAGAGGTACTATTTTGTGGTAGTTTTCTTTAAGCAGGTCTGTGGATAGAAAACAGAAAAGGATCCATTTGCAAGTCAGCATGGTGGTAGGGAATCATTCTTAGGAGTTCAGTGAGGTAGAGTTCCAGTTTATATCAAGAGCTCTCCAAGATGTTCCTACGTCTTCCAGCTTTGGTCATTCCACAGAAGGAATGGAGAAAAATCTTACAAAAACTGTATTAGTGACCTTAATGTTAACTTACTTAATGATAGCTTTTAGGTTAGAAAAAGATGCTCTTGGCACCTTTGCTTTATCTTACAGAGCTGACTTGCTGCTCCTCAAAACTGCTGTCTACCCCTGACACCAAAAAGACAGAAGAGACAGTTGCTTTTAATCAAACATATTTCCCTGTATTTTCTAGAAGAAAAAAAATGGTCTTGCATTGTGCTCAGATAGGAGATAAATTCCATCAAAGAAAGGCAAAGTGGGGTTTTTGATTATGTGAGTCAAGATGGGTTTGTTGGCAGATAGACATGCCATGGATACTTTGGTTATTTCTATTCTTTCAAGATGATTGAATTGAGAAATAGCTTTTCTCTGGTTGTCCTATTAAAGAAATGAAAGTGTACTTGAACTTTTCAATACAAATTTCCCCTGGAAAGTTTTTGTTATGATTTAGGTGGACATCATCAAAATAGAAGGATAATGGTTAACTACTGGGCACCAGTGGCTCATGTGACCCAGGAGGCTGGGACCTGAAAATTCTAATTTAGACAAGTTTTAGATTTGTCTGACTCTCCAATTAACCAGCAAAAGCCAGGGGTGAAGACAAGGCTTAAGTTGTAGAGCATCAGCCGTGAGTAGAAAAAGCAGAGTGAGAGCATGAAGCTCTTAGTTCAAACCCTAGTACCTGCACACGCACACACACACAGATAACTTATTAATGTTTTACATTCTCACTTTTCCTTTATAGAATTCTGCTTCCCATAGTTTAGCCCAGAGTAAGTGCTGTATTCAAACAGAAGCTACTTGATGGTAGAAATCCTATGTTGTCTTTATTGTTGCCTTTTCCATAGTTCTTCAGACAGTATCTTTTTTTTTTATTGCAAAGGTGATATACAGAGGGGTTACAGTTATATGAGTAAGGTAATGAGTACATTTCTTTTTGAACAGTGCTCTCCTCTCCCTCATTTTCTCTCCCTTCTCCTCCCCCCTGTTCCCCTCCCCCTCAAGTTGTAAAGTTCATTTCTAACACAGTATCTAGTGAGGATCACTGTTTCATTGGTTCACCCTTTGTCCTGTCTCTGTGATTCCCCTTTCCTTCCCCAAATCAGATAAGCTTATTTATAAGACAAAGGGTACAGGAATAAAAGCAGTGAAACAGGGCATAAACCAAAGGAACACAAAGAAAGATAAAAGAAATAACTGAAAACAGTGCATTATACAAACCTCTTGTTTCCATTTCATTTTGACAAGCTTCATTTTATCTGGTCATATGCACCTAGCTATGGAGCTATTGTGATCCTCTGCTAGGACTATCTTGGACATATTCTAGTTATTACAAATGAAGGAAACCATGAAGCCTGTGTTTCTTTGGGTCAGGCTTGCTTCACTTAATATCTTTTTTTCCCCAAGTATTTCCATTTCCTTACAAATGGGCAATGTCATTCTTTCTGATGGAAGTATAAAATTCCATTCTATCTATCTATCTATCTATCTATCTATCTATCTATCTATCTATCTATCTATCTATCTATCTCATATTTTCTTAAATCAGACAGTCTCTTATACATGCTAGTGTTTAGAACAGAGAAAGAAATGAATACAGACGAAGGGAATGGATGGATCTGCTTTAGACTAGTAAAGTTAGAATGGAGGAAATGCATCAGTGCATTTTGGCACTTTGGCCTCATGGATCATCTTTTTCCAAATGATCTTGGATTAGATTTCTTCTTTTATTTGCTGACCTTCTCAACTTAAAAAAAATAAGATTAGCATTTTCCCCCATAGGGACTTTTGTTTTGAGCACCCTCCTTCCTCCATCCCCACAGTTTATATCACAAATTCAATCGGCTCTGGCAAATTCTTGAAATTCCGACACCTTTCCCTTATCTATGTCTGTACTCTTAGGGAGCCCTATGGCATTGTGAAAGTTGTAATAAGATTCAGTCATTCTGATAAATATAAATTATTTATCACTTACTTGCTATTTTATGGGCTGGGTGGTATTTAGAATTATATTACCCAGCATCCTTGCCATCTCTTTTCTGCCGTTCAAGTGCTGAGCCTCTCTGCTAAAGAGACAAATTGTCCACTGTGCCATAGGACTGACAGGCTTTGAAACACACAGGTGAAGTGATTGTGCAGTTGAACTCCAGCTACTTACTGCATAGATGGCTTTATCTATAAGGGGAATCACTCTGGCAGCTTTTCCCTTCAAGGATATAAGTAGGATAGTACTAATCTTCTGTGATTGAGATTGTGGTTGGACAGGTGAGTGAGCATACAGGAGTCTTCGCCAAGAAGGCAGTGACTAACATGAGCTATTGTGGCTGTTAGTCTTCTCTAACAGCCCAATGAAGTGTTGTCCTTGGCTAGTTCAAATCAGAATATCTGGGAAGAAGGCCCCTGGCAGATAGCTGAGCATCTAATTCCAAGGAGAGAAATATGAGTACACCAGGAAACTCAAAATCAACATGCAGCAGTGAACTACAGTGAACACAAACACTTCTACCTTTGTCCTCCAGAAACCAGAGACTCCATTGCTGGAGGAGGTGAGCAGAATTTAGCAGAAATCAAAAATGTAAAGGCAGAGAGAACGTGGGAGGTTCTCTGATCGTGTAAGACTCTGAAAGCTAGAGTCATCAATGCCAAAGATGCTGATGCACAATGAAGCCAAAGCCTGACTTTGAAAAAAAAAAAAAGCAATCTAACTGTAGCCGAAGCAATCCTGAAATGAGGACTTGGCAAGGAGTCTGGGTTTGTCTTTTAAGCAAGGCCAACAGAACCAAGGATGGGGAGCACTGATTGGAAAGAGCATCTGCAGGAAACCTGGCAGTTGAATCTGTCTTTCGAGTCAGCGGACACACCGGTAGAACCAACAATACATTAATTAGAAAGGAGGTTCTGGCTAAAAGACAAGAAAAATGAAATAATCAATATGTCAAGGGGTGCTTGTTTGCATTGATGGATGGAACATCTGGTAAGTGGTGACCCTGGAAAGCAATCAATATTAATGGAGTTGGATGGTCATTTGGGGGTGTTTAAGTAGGGGGGGTGGGACAGGAAGGTGCTGCCCTCTGAATGAATAGACTGACTTTGAGAAGTCATGAAATCTTAATGGGGAATACATTTCATGGGACACAGCCTTTGGATGGAGTGAGGCTGAGATGCATTCATTCTAGGAAATCCTTCCTAGCACAACCATGCTTTCTTTCCACTCCTATATCTTATTTTGGCTTATATTTTAATTTCAATTTTCTCTTTCTGTTTTGTGATATGGCAGAAGATAATTACCTGTCTTGATGGTCTCCCTGCTTCAAAAGGTAAAATACAATCTGTCCCTTAGCCCGGGCTCTGTGCTTACTTGGTGAATGTCTATATTCCTCTTTCCGTTTTTCTTTTTGCCCCTGGTTGTCTTCTCTGCTCTTCTTCCTGCTTCCATTTTTTCCCTGGCAAACCTGAGCTAGCCTGGGATTAAACAAATAATGGGAAACTTTTATCAACTCAGCTTCCCCACTCTCAAGTGAGAGAATCCATTTTGTAGCAATCCTGGCTGTCTGGGGCTTGGCTGCCTCCACCAATTAGAGGCCTCTTCCATTCTCCATTCTTTCTTTCACTTTTGGAGATATTTAACTGTTCATTTAACCATCTCATATTGACCTTTAAAATGTCTTCTTACAACTTTCACACACTCATGATCTTACCTAGCACTCCCTAAAAAATTCTAGGTACAATCCATTATTTGAGGATGGGAAAAAATTGTTTTTCTCCCTCCAAGCTAAACATAGTAGATGCTTGATTCTTATTCACCATCCCTGCAATTCATTTTTTGGCTCATTGGTAATTTGAGGATGTCTCTTTTTATCATGTCATGCTTATAAAGGAATCTCATAAAAAATAGTGGTTGAATAGAGTAAGATTATTCGTTGTAGGAAATGAGGAAGGAAGTCTAGAAATGAGCAACAGTTAGGGTATGAAATTCACAGTGTCTTGCTGTTAAATCCAACAAATGTTGGATGACACATTCCTGAAACCATCCTGATTGTTTAAAAAATTCATGCTGTGGTCTATTCTTACTTGTTCTTGATTGTCATTTCAGCCTGCTGAGATATACTGTAACTGGATCATTATCCTTTACAATGTAACATCATTGGTGTATTCCTCTATCTGTATCTTAGATCGGGTAACCATGCTTCCTTTGTTTCCTTTTATCCAAGTTATTATTATGAAGGTTGACCAAAGCAGTATTTTGTCATCCTACTAGATACCTTATTTCAGGCTTCCATGGCTGTTTATGGCATTCATCACTCAGAGGGACAGCCCTTCTTTGAAGTACATACACCTTCCAGCAAACAAGAAGCCCCTTATCTGCAAGAATGTAAAGAGGTGCCTGATCTTGCTGAAATCATGATATATGTCAGAACAGCATATGTCCTTTACCTTCAATCTTGGTAGAACTGTCAAATCAGCTTTACGCCATTTATAGGAAACATACAAATGGTTTCTTACTGTGGAAGAGACAGGTCATACTGTCAGGGAAAATTGTTCTTCTACAGAGCTGGGCAGGAACCTGTAGCAAATCCTGAAAAGGTATCTGATCAGTTTGATATTTTGACTTCAACCCATAAGCAGGAGTTCTTAAACAGGAAGTGGAAGTCAGAATGACTGGATGGAGAGATTTTGAAAATGCAGACTCCTGGACCCCATCTCCAGAGCCCTGGTATGGGTTTGGGCGATGGTGTTCTCATGGAGATTACTGACATTGTTCTGAGGAATTTGGACCACAGATCATTCTTGTACAAACAATGCCATGCTGTGAGTTCATGGAAGGCTTCATAGGTGACACTCTTTTTATTTTAGACTAGGGTATAAACTCAGTCTTGCATTTGTTGGGCTGGTACTCTACCATCTGTGTCATACTCCCAGCCTTTTTAACTTTGGTTTTTCTTCAGATAGGGTCTTGTGCTTCTTGCCTGGGGCACACCTGGAATGAAATCCGGGGATTTACAGCTGTGCACATGGGCCTCACTTTTGACTCTTGTTGCTTATTCCCCCATCCCCACCACCTCCATAAGGAGGGCTTCCCCCTTGAGCCCTTGGAATGGTTGTCATTCACTCTTTTTTTTAATTTTTTTTTTATTGTGAAAATGCCATACAGAGGGGTTACACTTACATGGGCAAGATAACGAGTTCATTACTTTTTTTAAATTTTTATTTTTTTATTGTGAAAATACTGTACAGAGGGGTTACAATTACATGGGCATGATAGTGAGTACATTTCTTATCAAGCATTGTAGCCTCCTCTTTTGTTTACCCTTCCCATCCCTTCCCATCCTCCCTCTCCCCCTATCCAATCCTCCCCTGCCCCAAGTTGTAAAGTTCGTTTTTGACATGACAACTTGTACTTCTCATTGTTGCAACAGGTCCACCTGTATCCTTATTTAAACGACTTGTTTTTCCCCTTCCCCTCCACAAATTATACCGACATCAAATACAGTGAAAGCAGGGGTTATACTGTGGGGGAGGGACATACAAAGCAACAAAGAAATAATCTTACAATTGAGTTAGAAACAAATGCATGAAAGAAAAAAACATTTAAAATACATATCTTAGGGTTCATTTTCCTAACATCACCTTATCTGACCTTTTCTGCTTGACTCATATATATACTAGATATTGCAAATAAGGGAAATCATGGGACCTATGTTTCTTTGGGCCTGGCTTACTTCACTTAATATAATTTTTTCCGAGTCTTTCCATTTCCTAACAAATGGGGCAATGTCATTCTTTCTGATGGAGGCATAGAATTCCATTGTGTATATATACCACATTTTCTTGATCCATTCGTCTACTGAGGGGCATCTGGGTTGGTTCCAGATCTTAGCTATGGTAAATAATGCTGCAATAAACATAGTTGTGCTGGTAGCTTTAGTGTGGTCTTGTTTGTAAACATTTGGGTAAATGCCCAAAAGTGGGAATGCTGGGTCATAGGGGAGCTCTATGTGGAGTCTTTTGAGGAACCTCCATACTACTAGACCCGGAAACACAACAAATCAATGAAAGGTTGGACAAATGAGATTGCATGAAGTTGCAGAGCTTCTGCATGGCAAAGGACATAGCTAGAAAGATCATTAGAAACCCCACAGATTGGGAGAAGATCTTCACGAGCCATACAACGGACAAGGGTCTCATATCTAAAATATACTTGGAACTCAAAAAATTAAATCCCCCAACAACAAATCCTCAAAGAAACAACTGCCAAATAAATAAGTGGGCTAAAGACTTAAAGAGAAACTTCTCTGAAGAAGAAAGAAGGATGGCCAATAGACACATGAAGAAATGCTCAACCTCCCTAGCCATAAAAGAAATGCAAATCAAAACAACATTGAGATATCACCTCACCCCAGTAGAATGGCAAAAATCAAGAACTCTAATAACAACAGATGCTGGAGGGGATGTGGACAGAAGGGAACCTTACTTCATTGTTGGTGGGAGTGTAAACTTGTTCATTTCTTATCAAACATTGTTGCCTCCTCGTTGTTTCCCCTTCTCATCCCTTCCCATACTGCCCCCACCCCCCACCTGATCTCCCCACCCCCCACCAAAGTTGTAAAGTTCATTTTTCGACATAATGACTTATGCATCTCATTGTTACAATGGGTCCACCTGTATCCCTAGTTAAATAACTTTTCCATTTCTTCCTCCTCACTTAAGTTGACCCAGCTTGTGTTTTTTTTTGTTGCTGTTGTTTTGCTTGCAACATACCATCTAATATATTTAAATGTGGTTCCATACTTAAAATTAAGGTTTTAACTGCAGGTATTGCTAGAGGTCAGTTCGTGGCTCTCAGAAGACTAAGGTCTGTTTATTTTTCTATAGCCTACTGGCAATATAATTATATGATAGCCTGACATACATTGACTTACAGACAGATCAAAGTGTGTGGTCAGTGAGTCTTGTGACAATAATACCACTTATTGAAAAACTACTATTTTTTTCTGTCTTGGTTGTGCTGAGCCTTGTGCTTACTAAGCAGGGTCTCTACCATCCTTTTATTGCATTATTTTTTTTCTTAATCTTCTTTCTCTCCTCTCCCCAATAGACTGGACTGTGATCCATCTATTTAATGCTTACCACAAAGCTGGGGTGGCCACTTTTGGTGGATTAAGAAGACAAATATATTTGTGAAGATATGTGTAGAGAAAAAGGTCCTGCCTCAGTTTCTCAGGGACTCGCTAAAACGTAAATGGAAAGGTTTAAAAACTACTATTTAGCTATTTTTTCTGCTTCTTGCATTTTGCCTTCATAAAATAGCTAGAAAAATTAATATAGAACTTTCTTATTTAGGAATGTTTAACACAAAGACTTGACAAAACAATCATCAGTGAATGGAAAGAAGGAGAGAAAGGGAGCCAACCTATTTTTGAGATATTATTATGTATTTTATATATCAGTAAGCCTCATCATAAACCTATAAGAGAAAAAAATATCTCATTTTTTTCAAGGAAACTAGGGTCTGTCAAGTAAGTAAACTAAATGCTACAATTAACACAAAGAAGAGACTGCTGTGTATTTTAAATGACAGCAGTTTAAAACCAAGAAGACTTTTGGAAAACACCACATCAAATCTATAGTTAATTTAACACAAATTAATTAACACAATCTGGTGGCTTTCTGAAAAAAGGAATAGAAATATATGTTTTATTTTCCTAGACAGGAAGTATGATTTCTCTTATATAGCATAGCATCAATGAAATTATTTAATTGAAGTCTATTTAAGGGGTTAGTTAAAAAGAGTTGGAAGGACCTATTAACACCCAGTACAAAAAAATGTGACAGAAAAGTGAGAAAACAGACAATTCCAACTTCTAATTGTGAAATCCCTCTTGTGTTTAGGTTCAGCGCAGTTTCCAGCAAGCTCATTAAAGTCCTGTGAGGGACCATCTTTCTATCCAGAGCTGATTACACGAGCCCCCCCCCCCCCCGCGGAGAAGGGGCTTACTGTTAGCTCTTGTCTTCCCTGTTTTCTGGGGCTCTGTCTCCACTTCTGACCTTCCAAGGGTGAGAACTGTCAGTGAGGGAATCAAAACGTTTCTCTCTTAATGATTTCTAGAGAGCGATTCCTATATTATTCTCAACCCAAAAGCCAAGGATTGTGAGTGCATGCTTTGAAGGCCTTTGTATTTGTAGAGTAATAAAGAAAAGGAGGTATATGTCTTGCAATGAGAATGCATGATCTCTCTGCTTGGAGCAATTTTACCTTTTTTTTTTTTAATATAGTGAGATCACATCAACTTCGCACAAGAATAGTAAGCTAGCCTTTTGGTCTTGTTTGTTCTACTGGACATTTAAATTTTCTAGCATAGTCAGTATATAACAAAGGCATAGTTTTTATTCCCTTTAGCTGCATTTTATTTGCTAATTCTTTTCAGAGGATCGCTTATGCAAAACTCACCCATCTACTTCGGGTCCTTATAGAAAAGAAAAGAAAACCTTTGTCTTTTTATTGGTTATCATCAGAACCAAAGTCGTTGAGCCTACCAATTCATAATTACAGTGTGGTCAGGCTTACATTCACGTTGCTTTCCCTGTGAATAATGTTTCTTAGATTTTTCTCCTGCTAGATTATTCCTGAAGTGGTTGACTGATTTCTACCCAGTTGTATTTCTGCAAATATCCATCAGTTTCCTTTCCTGGGGCTGTGAAGGTCTTGTTGAGAATACTGACCCACACCACCAGAGCAGAGGCAGCGGGAGGCAGCAGCAGTTGGCAAGTTTTCCCTGCTCATTTTCCTACCATATGCCTCATTCCACATTTTGGCACAGGCCTTGTGTGCATGTGTGTAGGAGCGGCCTAATCGGCAGTGGCAGCCTACTCCAAGGAGGCAGCTCTTCTGAGATCATCAGATATGTTGCTTCTTCTGCTTTGTGGGTTTTACCTTGCCTCTCTCTGATTATTGCCATGGTGATCAATTTATCCCCCAGGAACCAGACAGCGCCCGCCACACTGATTCTATGCAGGCCATTAGGTAACGCGGAGACTCTTGAAGAGAGTTGCATTTTTGGTCTGAAAAAAGAAAATCCCCATGGACGACCAGCGCTGTTTAATTGGGCTGTATAGTTAATACTGACTGAGAAGGGACAAAGGGTCTGGGGAAATAGTCGCAGAAATAAACGGACTGATGGGTTAGTCATATTCTATCCCATTGTCCCTTTCCTCTCTTTTTAGATATTTAGCAGGAAGGAGGTGAATCTCAATGTTTTAAGGCCAAAAGGTCCGGGCTATTTGCAAGTAATGGATTTGCAGATAAGAAATAGGAAATTTTGAGAGTATGGCACACATTTAGGTCTTTATTGATAGACAGCTGACAAGTAATTGTTGCTTCTTAGAAACCAATTACCACACATCAGCCCAGCTGGAAACCGTATTCCCTCCTTCCCCAGTTCCAGCGGAGATTTTTGCCATAGACAACCTACCATTCATGGGCTTCATTCTGGACATTAGGAACACCAGCCATGTGCTGTTTCTAAGAAGTCCACTGAAGACCACAGCCCTCTGTGACTGCCTATTGCAGTGTTTTTAGGGTGGGAACTTAGCTGTATGTGCTTTTACGGACTCAGGTTTGGCCAATTGCTTAATCTCTTCCTCTCTCTGTCTCTCTCGTTCTCTCTTCCTTCTTGCTTTCTCTCTTTCTTTTTCTCCATCTCTCCCTCCCTTCATTCTTTCCTTCCTTCTCCTTTCCCTTGTGTCAGTATTGGGCCTTGAACTCAGGGTTTGGGTGCTGTCCCTTACCTTTTCCCCTCACAGCTGGTGCTCTCCCACTTGAGCCACACCTCCACTTCCAGCCTTTTGCTAGTTAATGGAGACAAGAGTCTCTCTAATTTGTCTGACCAGGCTGGCTTCAAGGCTCAATCTTCAGATCTTGGTCTCCTGAGTAGTTAGAATTATAGGCACAAGACATCAGTGCCTAGTCAACTGGTTAAATTCTGTACCATAAGTGCATACTGTTGTATACAGTATTTATAGGCCATGAAGAAAAGGCCAAAGTAGTTTTCCCTGGGTGGCCACACACCAATTTGAGGAGGGATAACATTAATTTTATAATCCTTTGCCTTACACCACATATACTTGATGGTAGTAGGATTATATATGCCTTATTTGCCAGCCTGTCCTATTCAGATACATGGATCCACTCTTACATCATCTCACCAGCTCCTATGTTCAACTTACCTTACTTCCCTCTGAGATTTCCACGCTTAGCAAAGAGGAAGGTCAGCAAAGAAGAGCATTCTCTGATGGAATATTCAAATCCAAAATGTCAGAGTCACTCCCGCTCTCTCCCAAATGTAGGTTTCCACACTCATCTTAATTTTGTTTCTTTGGAAATACTCAAGCCTCTCTGCTATGGTCATCTTCCCTGGAAGTCAGCCCAGGGTTTCCACACATCTCCTGCATATATACAGGGTATCATTACACTAAAGAGGCCCTGCCCCAAACCCTTGTCTCCTCTAGAACATGGGGATGTTTCAGTTTCACGTATCTCTGAAACTACTCTTCTATCCCCTCTTCCTCCCTATAGTCCTCCCGAAGATGAGAATGTAATTCGTCTTTTTTCTGTGATTTAGTTAGACCTACCAGCTGTTTTCCTTTGTGCTATTATGTATCTCTTTATTTGCCAAGATATATTCTTTGAGCAACTACCATATTGTGGGGAGTTTCTGATTAGTTTTTACCCATTTTATATTGTATTACTTTTTTTTCAGGATGATCTTCATCATGCCAACAAAACACCATGCCAACTATTGTACCCTTAACATGTAACAAGGTGATGTGCCAGGTAAAAACAAAAAGTATGAAATTGTTGTAAAAGCCCAAAGCAACAATGACCCCCAAACCACACATAGATTAACCAGTCATGCATAACTGGCATTTCCTAGATGCTTCTGGAAGATGATGGTGATGGTTTATGACATTTACTTTGCAAGTCACACCTGCTCAAAAATGTGATTGAGAAGCTACCTAATTTTAGTTGATGTCCTCAAAACTCTTTGAAATGTGGACACTATTACTATTACTTATCCAGAAACTCCTCTTATTTTATTTAACATCTGTGAAGTTGTGTTCATTCTCCTAAAGGTCAAGCTTTCTTGCATTTTACCCACTCCTTTTTATTTTATGGGTATTTTTTCTCCGTCTCCAAAGACTTCATTTCTGTTTCATATTCACTTTCCCCTCGCGTTAGAACTTCCTGAGAAATGCTTTTGTCATAATTCAACAGCATCCTTCAATCACTTCTCTGCCTTCTGGTTTCCATGGTATTCCCTTTGGGATGCAGACACTATGAGTCGCAGAGGAAAAAACAAATTCTTGATTCATTAATCATTTGCTCAGTCTCCAAGTCAACTGGGCCCAAAGCACAGGTTAATCATGAAACAGATGTCCACCTGCACAGGACAGTGCTCACAGACAGCGGTTACCTGTGAGTCATCGCTAAATAAAGAACCTCTGTGGATAAAGATTATTTACTTTTCAACGAAAGGTCAACCATTGTGTCTAGGTTAAGGTATAGAAAGTAATGTGAAGATTAAAAAATGAACCACCACTATAAATGACTAATTTATAGTAATTTAGACTTTGACACTTTTTAGTAAGCTTTTTTTTTTACTTCTTTTAACATACTTTTCTATTTCTTTGTCCAAGAATTCTATAGTAGTTTCATTTCCAACTTTTTCATTAAATTGTATTTAAGTTTGTTTTTATATCTTATGAGACTCTCTACTTTATGAAAATTTCATCACTTTTTAAAGTTAATTCCATTAATCTTCCAAGTCATTTCTTGATCTCCTCAAGAGATAGGAACTAACATTATGAGTTCTTCTTTGTGAAGAAATAGGTTTGTATCTGTTTAAATTCCTTGTTACTTTCTAATGAAATGTGCTTAAATGTTGTGACTGGAAAATATTTATCTTCTCTTTTAGAAGAGTAGTCTATAACAGAGATAAGGCCTTAAGGAGTTTTAATAAACAGCTTCACATATTGTATAGGAATTAAATATTACTAAAAAAGAATAGCTTGAATGTGAAAAGAGTTGAGATGTGAATTAACACAGGTGAGCAGTCTGAATGAAAATAAACCAGAGCAAACAAAAAAAGGTTAACAACAACAACAAAATGATAATTAGTCCTAGCTAGCACACATGGTCAGAAGTCTTGACCAGGTGCATTCCCTTCTCTTGAGTTGTTCTGTTAAATAGAAGCAACAAAATTTCATAGCCTTCATACACGATTCTAAGGAATGAATAAAGAGCTCACTTTAGCAATGTGTTTGGCGCATAACACAATTCAAAGATTTTTAGTCCTATGATGGTATGTTATTTGCTGTCTGCTTTTATTTAGGCTTAAAACCTAGATAAAGGTCTCTTGATTATTTAGATTGCTCATTAGAGGTATAGGATGTGGCTCAAGATTATTCTCATGGTCAGGAAAAGAATTGACAGATACAACACAAGACTGAAGCAGAAAAGAAGCATCATTTCAGTGAAATTTCACTGAAACCAAGTCTTGATTAACTTTCAGTGTAGAAGTTTGAGAGTAAAGTAGACATCTTTGTCTTTCAAAAGTCAGGAAATGTCATCAGAAGCAATAGAAACCAAACTGATAATAGTTCAAAGAATATAGTTTTTATTTGGCTTTGAGCCTAAGAATAATTCCTATTTAATACTTTTTTCTTGAGTATAAGGAAGTTGAAAAGTTAAGAAATGTTCTATTCATCCAGACAGCTGTTTGGACTACAGTGCCAATAAGACATTAGTGTCGGCTTGAAACTAAGAAAACTGAATTTCAGAAACAGCAGCTAACAAATCGTCTCTGGAGAATATCATGGAAAATGTAAATATTCTAAGTGATTAAAAATGTTTCTTGTGTTTCTTCTTTCTCTGAAATTAGGATTTTTTGTTGCTGTTGTTGGTTGTGGGGCCTGAACTCTGGGCCTGGGCACTGTCCCTCAGCTCTTTAGCTCTTCAGCTAGCACTCTACCACTTGAGCTACTGCACCACTTCCACAGCGCCACTTCTGTTTTTTTTTTTTTTTTAATTTTCTGCTAATGTGGTGCTGAGGAATCGAACCCAGGGCCTCAGGCTTGCAAGGCAAGCACTGTGCCATTGAGCCACCCTTCCAGCCCTGAAATTAGGATATTTTAATGCGAGATCCATTGAACAAGGGAAGAAAACATTGCTCTCACAAATCAAACTTATCAGTTGGACTGAATTATGTTTTAAGATTGGGGCTGGAACTAGCAGTTGTTTCCTGAGAAAATAACTAAATCCTATAATCACAGAATCTTTGTTCGCTAAGTAATTTCTTATTTAGAGCAAGATAGTTTGTATTCAAAAATTGTCTAACTGATGGATTATACTGACTTCAGCTAGCCCACTGTGAGTAAACATTAGGTGCTAGAATTTTTTTTTTTGTCAGTCCTGGGGCTTGAATTTAGGGCCTGGGCACTGTCCCTGAGCTTCTCTGTGCTCAAAGCTAGCACTCTAACATTTGAGCCACAGTGCCACTTCCAGCTTTTTCTGTTTATGTGGTACTGAGGAATTGACCCCAGGGCTTCATGCATGAGAGGCAAGCACTCTACCACTAAGTCACATTCCCAGTTCCAGAATTTATTTTCAT
Source organism: Dipodomys ordii (assembly GCF_000151885.1). Lineage (NCBI taxonomy): Eukaryota > Metazoa > Chordata > Mammalia > Rodentia > Heteromyidae > Dipodomys > Dipodomys ordii. The sequence goes on from NW_012267240.1 coordinate 14,893,857, forward strand.
GAATATGTTTTAAAATAATTAATTCAATTTTAAGAACTTAACTGAATGTTTACAAATTTTAAAACCTGAAAGAACGTTGAGACAATTTTAAAAAGTAGACTGAATAAACTTGCATTACTGATAAATAGTAAGTATAATTTATAACTATCTTTTATTTTAATTAATAATTCTATCATGGAAGAAAATGTCTTAAAATTATGAATGAACATATTAATATTAACATTTGCATTAATCTACATTTGGGATGAAACTGTACTCATGTTTCATATAAAATCAAAAAGCTAGAATTCACTTCATTATAAAATCCTCTAAGTGATTACTGATATTGAATTAAAATTATATAAGTGTCTTTAGTTTAAGAGCATAATTATTGCTTTTGTGCAAAAGAAGGAAACAACAGATAAACTATGGGCTTACTTATAATTTAAAAATTCTATATCTTTCTATTATTGCTCATTAAATCATCATCCCTGGTATGTTGACAGAATATTCTAATACATACAAAAAGAAATAAACTCGGTCTCTTGCTGCTTTATTTTAGTGAGTGTAATTTATATAAAAGCCTTTGTTTCATACAATTTTATATCTTGATATTATAAAGATGAATGTAAATATGTATCTGCCACAATGGCAACAGGCTTATAATCCCAGGAAATCCTGGGCTATAAGACACTGCTACAAATAAATAAATAAATAGTGTGTTGTTGTTATTGTTGTTTTTGTTGGGGCGTGGGACTTGAACTAAGCGCCTGGGCACTGTTCCTGAGCTTTTTCACACAGGGTAGTTTAAGCCACAGGCCACTTCCGGTTTTCTGGTGGTTAACTAGAGATAAGAGTCACACAGACTTTCCTGCCCAAGCTGGATTTGAACTGCAATCCTCAGATCTCAGCCTTCTGAGCAGCTAGGATTACAGGCATGAGCCATCTGCTCCTGCCAATAAATATTTTCTTAAAAGCATATTTTGTCAAGAGAAAATTTTGCTTCATAATTATTTTAGTTAAAATTTTAATGTATTAACACTTAGATAAATATCATACATGTCTTCATTTACCACCATAACCTCCCATCCTGTAAATGTTAGCACCAAACCTACATTGAGACCTGATTAGGACATCAACAACAAATCAATTCCCTATTGAACTCTACAGTGACTTTAAAGAAGTATCTTTCACATCTATGTGACCGACATGGTTTTCCCCACACTTGCTGCACAGATGTGTTTATTTCACCATGTCCACTTATTGTTGTCCCATTTTCACCGTTCTTCGATTTCAGAAGTTTTTGGAATTTTGTCTCCTAGTTTTCACAACCATAAGAAGCATATGTATCAAATATTGGTGCAAACAAACAAACAGGAGTTAAAGACTGCAATTAATAATACTCTTGTAAAAATGAAGAGGGGGGTTGATGGCTTGTTTGGAGGGAAAATAAAAACACTTTGAAGACATCATTTTACCTAAAACCATGTTTCCATTTTGTGTCATTTTGGAGATGAACATACTTATGTACTATTTCTGTACGAAAACATTATGCATTTACTGACTGTGATATTTACATGAAAAAGGAAGCCTTGTGGATGTGCCAGTAACTATATCATAAGATGCATGTATCATAGTGTTATTACGTGTATTTAAGCTAAAAATACATTCGATGTGCATTCTTTACAGAATTTATAGTGTAATTTTAGTCCTATTTTTTCTTTTTAACTAGTTTAAAATAAAAAACACAGCTTTTATACTATTGAAAATGCATCTGTTAAAATGTCATGGCATCTGAGTGGTGTTTGAAGTTGACTGAATTTTTCCCCCACTTACTCTAGTTTGTCAGTGACATCAGTTAAAGAGTTCTTAAATGTAGACCATGGGACTCACCAGTAGGAAAAGTCTTGACCTTTTCACCCTAGATTCTGAGACAAGCTACCTCTATTCTTTCTTTGTTTCTTCCTTAGTTTCTTCCTTCGTTTCTTTCTTTCTTTCTTTGTTTGCTTGCTTGCTTCCTTTCTTCCTTCCTTCCTTCCTTCCTTTTTTCTTTCCTTCCTTCCTTCTTTCTTTCTTTCTTTCTTTCTTCCTTTCTAGCTTGTGCATTCTATGGACAGATAAGTAGCAATGAAGAGAGGAATTGGGAGTTGGGAAGTTATTCTTAGATCCTCCCTCTCTCCCCAAAGATAAGAGGCTGACTGTGTAAAACCCAACTGCTGCTCTTTTTATGGGAAGGCATCCTTGCCTGTGACTGTCTGATAATTCCTTCACCTTATCTCTTGCACAGTTGAGTACCTGGGCATTGATGATTTCTTATGCCCCGGCCTTTTGAGCTTTTTAATGGGAATCTTCCAGGATAGACCTGCTGGGAACTATATGGTAGCTACATGACTTTCAAAACAATTGCTTGGCTTTTTCTCAGTCTGAGGAAAGCTTTGAATATTTACTGCTATTGGATTTTAGAAGACATTATCAGCTTAAGATTAAGAAATATCTTTTTATTTTGGTGTTTCTTCCTTATCATGAATGAGTATTGAATTTCTACAAATGTCTTGGGGAGGGAGGGATTTATTTAGGTCATGCTCTCTAGATCTTTCCTTTTGAAAAATAGACTTGTTGTCTGTAGATTCATTCAGTTATTTAAGAACCTACAGTTCTACTGTATCTCTGCCATTACTAAGAAAACAATTTAATTTAATGCTCTCTTAATACATATTTGCATATTTCCCCAAATATCTGAGAAAATCTTAATTACAGGGCTGAATAGAGAAAGAATATGTTTATTTAATTCATGTTATATATTTTTTATAAACGCTGATTAAAAGTTTACATCACTTTAGCATGATTTTTTTCTGAGTAATAACCTTGAGTATGTACTGAAAGTCTCATACTTATTTTTGAATATTTTATAATACATTTGAGTTGATTCATTTCCTAGAAAACTACATTTTAGAACAAACTGAACTGACAGATGTTGTATATGCCTGCAATCCCAGTACTTAAGAAGCTGAAGCAGGACAATCTTCAGTTCTAGGCTAGGCTGAGCAGCATCAAAAAGAAAAGAAAAGTGTAAACTTCATGTCATCCCAAGCAGGGAGATATTAATTGGTGTCAGACAGTTGTATCTGATGCATTCATTCAAAATGTGAAACTCTTGGGATAAATCTGATGCTTAATGTCTGAGTTCACACTTTCCTGTAAGCAGACTCTGAGTTGGAGATCGGATTGAAAATATTTTAGGAGCCATATACAGGTAAGAAGTGAGGAAAGCCAAAACTGGGTCAACAGAGAAGTCCAAAATAATACAGAGACCTCAGGGTTCCCAGAGGGACTTCCAAGGTTGAGCTGGTCATCAGAATCAACCCACTTATTAGAAGGGGTCAAGACTCAATTTCTCCTTGAACCAGTCAATGGTTATGGGTTACTGTCTGAAAAGACAATGTAACCTTTAATTAAGGACAATTCTTAGAAAGAGGCTGAGTTAGGGACTCAGTTGCCAACATTTTCAGGCCAGGAAATGAGGGCCTCCCTCTAGAAATGGAGATCTTGGTAGCAAAACACATCATCCCCTATACTTCAGTGTGTCACAAACCATGGGGCATGGTAGAGCATTTCCCTGGTATGCAGAACACTTTGTGTTTGGTCCCTAGCATCACTAACAAAACAAAAGATATGATATTAAGCCAAACAATTTAGAACTAGTTTAGTCCATTTTTCTTGATGAAATGTTTTAATATAATACCCTACAACACAGTTATAATGATGCCAAAATGGAAATAGATGGAGTTTGGATTTCTAATTCAGCAGTTTTGCATCTGTGCTCTTGTATATACAGTCACTGAAGGAATCTACATCTTGATTTCTTATTCTATTAAATGAAGTTTCTATCTGCAGGTTTAAAGGCAGAACTTTCCAATTGACATGCACAGATTATTTGCTGTATTCTCAGCCTGATCCTACAAAGCAAGTTCGAAAAGATTTGATTGCAGTACTTTAGAAGTTGGGTGACATGACTGCGTTCAAGTACCTCTGAATATCCTAATTAATCTCAAACAGACAGACCTTTCTCTGTGATAGATGGAAACTAAAAAGTCATAGTCACTTTAATAGAATACCTACTTGAGTATTGTGAAGACTACCTTTGAATACCTTTGGGTACCTTTGCGACCAGCATTACACTTAATTTCAAGAGAAGAGTATGTGTTTATTGGAAGGCCAAACTGATGTGTTTTTTTTTGTTGTTGTTCTCAAGCCCAAATACTAATATAAACCAGGAGATAAATGAAATGATACATTCAAAAGAGCTGCCGATTTCTGGCAAAATACCCTTTAAAATCTCCCTGCAGGTTCAAACAGTGCTGCTTGGAGTAATCCTTTCTTAGTGTCATAGATGCAGTAATCACTCTTTCCCAATGGAACATGTACAGTCATCTTTCTCTTTCTGTGGCATATATTACCAATTCATAAGCAGTGGCTGTTTAAGGGTGAATTTTAATGTCCTGTACATGAAGCTGGATATTTTCCCTGTGGTTGATCTCTAAAGAATATGGTGAAGATGGGGGCTGCACCTGTGTGCAGCGGAGGAAGGGCATTGTGGGAAAGCCCGCTGGGATCAAATGATAGTCTTCCAAGACCTTCGTTGTTCTATGAAAGTGTGAGATGAGTTATCGCCCGTAAACTCCACTACAATTCATTTTCTCCTTGTCTCCTTGCCCCTGAAATGACATTATGTGATTTCCTCTTGTGTACAAGTTAGTTAATAGCTAAATCCTGTCAAAATCAATTTGTGAATAAGTAAACACCTCATAATAAATAACACTTTCGAAGTGCATGTGTTTGTTTTTGTTTTTTTTTTTTTGTTTTTCTTGGATTGATCTAACATCATTCCAATCCATCCTGCCAATACCATTCACGCTAACTCCTGTCATGTTCAAATGCATTTATAGGCTAATGGGGCAGTTTGTAATTTTGTTATCCCTATGCTCTTGCTCAGATGGATGGCATAGAATGGATAAATAAGATGTCTACAAAGGTATTAGTATTGAATGTTCACGAAGGGTTTCCTCTCTTACTGCCCTCACTCACAAAACCTACCCTGGGAGATGAATGTGCCAGGATAAGTTATCCGAGGCTCATAAAATCTTTTTCGGAAGATTGAAATAAAGTCAGTGCTTGCAGAAGACAAATCAATTGTGACATTTCTGAATAGAGTGCGATGCATTTAATTAGCACAAGACATACTGGCAAATGCTGAATTACCCAATAAATCACTGGCTGCTGGAGCCCATACAGAGCAAAGAATCAGCTGTCTGGTAAGATATACCGCAAGTGATAATAGGGAGAGCTGGCCATTTGTATTGTTACTTTGCTCTATTTTCTGTTAATTCCCCCTCCCCCATTTTGACATTTGTACGTGCAGCTTCTTTAATTATTCTAAACTACCAGGGAACTCTTTCCCTACCTACTAAGAGAATATCTTGCAACTATTTGCATCGGCTGAGGACTTTCATCCCTGTGGTGGAGTTATGGCTGTGTGGCTTGAGAGGTCCTTCACATAAGTGGGAGTAAATGAAGATGACAATCACAGACAGGCTGGAGAAGCCACTAACAAGGTCGCTCTGTTGCAGTTCACTGACAACATCGAAGGTGTTACTTCAGTCATTTGGCAATCTCACTAAGAGATCTACTTGTTTGAGCAGAAAAGTGACTGACTTTAATACTTGACACCTTTGGTTGGAAGAAAAAACTTGAGGCGAGGACATTTCTAGCTTGGAAATGCTACAATTGAAGAGCATCAAAGCTTGCATCCACTCTTTAAGCTATTGGGAATCTGGGGGTGGAAGTGAAAATAAATTCTAAATGAGTCTTGCAAGCTTTACAAGGCAAAGTGGAACCTTTCTTCCAGTGAGGAGTATTTTGTAGATAAAGGAGCTTTATGATCTAAGCACCAGATCATACAGGTGATTATGCTGTATAGTCTCTTCAAGGGTTGCTTCTGCCATGGGCACCATGTTAAGAGAGGTAGACCACTGCAATGGTAATAGGATAGATAGAGGGTGCATTGGTCATGATGCTACTGACTAAGGAAACAGCCATATATATGTATATCTCATATGTAAAATATATAATATACAGTATGTTGCATATATTGTACATGTAATATATAATGTACAAGATATATGTAATATAATGTATAATATATGTATTTACTATATAGTATATAATACATTTCACATATATTGAATATATTATATACTTAAGGTTCTGCAAAACTACAATCTGGTTTTCTTGGGGGAAGTGTAAGCCTATACATCCTTGCACTACTTGTCTGAAGGTTTGGCAGCCTCCCTGTGTTACTAGGTCTCTAATAACAGTGCATAGAGAAGTCTTTTCATCTGGGAAGTCTTTTAAAATTATGTAATGTCTCATTCTATACCTAGATGTATAGATATAGAGGACTTCTATGCAGAAATTCATAGAAATGGAGAGATTAGGATAATAAAAATCTGCAACAACAGACACCCAATAATACCCTATGCAGACATGAAACAAGAACATTATTATATCATATCTCTCCTCCTCATTCTCCTTTTCACTGAGTTTGGGAAAGATAACTTCTCAGCCCAAAGTAACTTGAGTCTTGACTAGGTTAAACCTGTCTGGTAATTCTGCTTCCTTCAATAATGGCTGTTTTAGGAATGGGTGTGTCTTGCGTTTCTGATCAATAAGACATCTGGAGAAGTCTATTAGACAGTTTCTAGAACTGTTTATGTCTTTCATTTATTTTCAATGTTTTAAACTTAAAAAATTTTTTGACCCAAGGTGGTATTAATTTGCCTATGTGAGCTTTGAATTCCCTATGTATTCCAGACTGATTTTGAACTTAACGATTTTCCCTCTTCTATCTCCCACATAGCTGGGAATATAGGGTCCATGCCCAGTAGTTTGTAGCTTTTCAATAAAGCTTCTGAATGAGTTTTCATGAAGAGAACTAAAGCCATTGTAGTCATATTTGGCAATGGGAAGACAGGATTCATGCTAGCATGGTAAGAAAGGAAGGGCTAACTAGTTAACCTACCCTTTAGTCGACATCTCTGTTTAGGCACTGAAGCTGAGAGAGTCCCAGAAAACTGGGACAATTGGTCATCCTAGAAAAGAGAGGTGGATATTCATCATATCACCATTCTTCTAGGTTAAGCAACTCTGCAACAGGCCTACTTTTAAGGCTTCAGTCCTAAATGATAGATGTGTTTGCTATTTATTCTATTCAGAGTTGTGTTTTGCTATATGTGGATGAAAGCCTGCTCAATGACCAACATGGAAACAACTATAAAGTCAAGCAAAAATTAATGGTGTTACAGTAACAGGAAGAAATGGCTTTCAATGTGTTCTTCTTATCCCCCAAAACTTTCCCTATATATACCACTCTTACTAGTTCATAGATACTGCAAATTCTTTAGTAGGAATTAATAGTCAGTTCACAATCTATCACATCACGTGAATGACTTCTTCTATGTTTTCATAGTAGAGTGAATTTCTGGAAATATTAATGGCCACAAAGCTGACCACGCTCGTATTATTGATGAAACTTGTCTTACATCAATAACAGCAAATGTCAAATGAGCAGGTGAGAATTAAAATGGGATTTGAGATTTTGATGATCAACTCTAAGGATTAGAGCAGCAATGTAAGCAGTGTCAACAAAGGACCTCTGAATTAACTTTTTTTTCTTTAAAACTTTAAAAATGATATTTAGTTAGATTCAGAGTGACTATCATCCTTTTGATTGTTTGAAGATATATGTCTCATTCTTTGCTTCATGGAAAAATGGGTGCTTTGGAATCTTAAAGTCCAAGAAAAATAAAATACAAGTCTTGAATTCTTGAATTTGCTTCTTCCTTGAATTTATTGTAAATACCATTGGGATTAGTGTGATGATTTATGAAGTATGTCTTTATTGACAACACTAGACAACTAATTCTATTATCCATTTGAGCACAGGAAGAACAGTAGAATTTTGCACCAATAGAAGTGCTAAATTACCTTGGTATAAGAACAATAGCAATGATAGAAAAAGCTCTAGAGATAATTGAGCATTAGAACACTTACCAGTAGAAGTTCTGGTCTAGTATTTCATCACAGTGAGTATTGTGTGATCTATTTCCAGCCATATCTACAGTAAAATAGACAATAATAGCATTCTTGATGTAGGCCAAGAGTAGGGGCTCATGCCTGTAATCCAAGCTATTCCAGAATGGAGGCAGATGTATGAAAATCACACCCAGAAACCAATTCCTGTCTGAAAAACAAACTAAAAAACAGAATGGAGCTATGATTTCAATGGGTCCTAGCAATCTAGCACAGATACAAGAATGAGTTCAATTCCTAGCACAAGAAAGAAAGCAAGAAAGCAAGAAAGGAAGGAAGGAAGGAAGGAAGAAAGAAAGGAAAGAGGGAGGGAGGGAAGAAAAGAAGGAAGAAGAGAGAGAGAAGAGGAGAAAAGAAGGCAGTAAAAGAAAGAAAGAATAAAGGAAGAAAGAAAGTTTGCGTGGTGACAGCACTCAGTGATTTACTTCTTTGGGCAGAGCTGGATGGTGGTAGATAGCAGATTTCAATGCCTGGATGACTGAGGCACTAAGACAAAGTAAACTGGCAGGACAAGTGGTCTATGGTCAGTGGTCAGGGCCATCTGAGAGGCAGCCCTAGTAGACTTCAGAAGGATGAATTTGAAAAGAATTCATATTTTCCATTCTTAAGAATGGAAATTCTTAAGAATTTCATATTTTCCATTCTTAAGCCAATAAGAAACAAAAAATATCTTAGGAAGTATGTCTGTTCCCCACAACAATGTATTTTCAAAAGCTGCCTTTTGGTAACTACTAAATTAATGACTTCTCATGTCTTGAGATTAGGCTATTTTTTTTCCTTGTGGAAACTTTTCTCTGATGACAGACACTTCGTTAATTTGTCATTCCTTATTTAAATGTTCCAGAGAAGCCTCGCTTTGCCTCTCAAATTATCCATAAGAATGGACCTATAAAACAGTCAAACTAATTCTCAATAAGCCGCCTATTTCTGTAAGAAAATCAGAAATGAAGAATCAAATACTGTATCAAACATCACTTCATTTCTCTAAAGATTTAAGCAAAGATCTAGAAATCATTTACAAAAACTTCCAAACAAAGTTACATGTTTTTGCTCTATTACTCTTTCTCTATTACACTCTCTGTCTCTGTCTCTCTCTGAAATGAGAAAGTAGAAAATAGAAGTTATCAGTTCCAACGTAGATTTCAAGATGCTGTGGTCTATGGACTGGAATCTTTGTTTTGCCTACTGCCTAGATGACGCATGCTAAATTACTTCAAATGTTCAAAACCACCGATTTTTCTCAATTGAACACTGCCATGATCTTATCACCTACGTAAGTCTGTTTTAAGTGAGCTGATGCAATGCAATTAACGGCGTGCACCAATGGTTTCCTTGTAATGAGTAGTTAGTTAGACTCTTATCTCAGGCTAGGTGTACATGTCTCCATTTCCCCACTCTATCCTCACAAGTGTGGCCATGTTCAACAGCTTGGGTGCTCTCCTTGCCAACGAGACTCCTTTATCCTTTATAAATTTTGACTTTGTTACTTTTTTTAAATTTAGAGTTTCCAACTAGACAAAACAGTTTGCTCTCAGACTTATTATTAGGACTGTCATAAGCAGAGAGGCTTCTTGGGGTAACAAGATGCCGGCAGCACTCTGATTAATCATGGGCAGGCTAGTAGAATGGAGAAAAAACATGACACATAGAATAGAGAAAAGCCCTAGCTGTGGAGCTAGTTCTCCCTTTCATTCTTTTTTTCTTTCCAGTCCTGGGCTTGAACTCAGGGCCTGGGCACTGTCCATGAGTTTCTTTTACTCAAGGCTACCACTCTACCACTTGAGCCACAGCACCACTTCCAGCTTTTTCTGTTTATGTGGTACTGGGCAGGGCTTCGTGCCTGTTAGGCAAGCCCTCTACCACTAAGCCACATCCCCAGCCCGTAGTTTTCCTTAAATACCATCCCTTATGAATTGTTCTGAGCCTGCAGGGCTGTGAGAAGCTGAAGGAGTTGGAAAGCACACACTGCATCTGTTCCCTCATAATATCTGAAACCAGGAACAAACCACATTGAACTACAGTGACAATCCACAGTAGCCAGTGCGATTCCTGATTGGATCAATGCAATCAGTCACTCTGGTATTGAGACAGAAGAAAAGACACATTCTATCTAATATACAATATGATTTACTTCAGTATTTCTTTCATCAGGGTATCTGCAACACATTTTTTAAAAACTATGAAAAAATAAAAATGTGAAACAGATAAAGAATTACAAGGAATAACAAAGAGAAAAATAGTTAAGAGAAGCAGACCTGCAGATTACCCAGATAACAGAGTCAGCAGCTTAAAGACTTCAGTTATTATACATATGCGAGCAAAATAGGAAAAGAAAAGCTTAGTAAGTAAAATTGAAAATTCTTTGGATAAAAACATATAAAGAAATGCAGCATCTTGTGAAGTCCCCTGAGGAATTGCTTCTATATCCAAATTCCTGCAGATTGTTTCCCTTGGACCACTAGAACCTTGTGGCTTCCCAAAAATGGGATAAATTGATTGCCAACATGATCTCACACTATCCTCGGCTCCTTTCAGTAGACGTTCATAATGGACCTCTGTGTGTGGCCTATCTTACTTCCACCAACCCGAAAGATAAGAATGTTGTGAGGTAACACCTGATACCTATCCCATGCACCGATGGCCCCATCATTCTATGGATTTAGGACTCTGTTCTGATGATCAAAGTTCATGTCACCTCTTCCATGATGTCATTTGGATGTGTGTTCAAGAGTTATGGTTAGTCATCTTTGACTCTGAATCATTTTCTTCCTTCCTTTAGAGAGAACTTGACAATCTGAAGTTAAAAAGTTCAATGAATGGGCTTTATAGGTCACTGGGTCCAGCAGAAGAAAGAGCTGAAAAAGCAGAAGTGAGATAGATTAAAACAAAGTATGAAGAAATAATGGAGGGAAGATAGTGCTGAAGACATTGTCAGGAATCTAGAAATTTATAGGAATGAATTCAAACAGCTAAAACAATAAGCATAAGGATGTGGGAAATTTACAAATCACCAGTCTGTTCTTAGACATGAGAGATATAGAAAAAAACCTATAAATTATATATATATATATATATATGGAAACCTTTAGAACTTTCACAGGTTTGCAAATGCATGGATGAATTCACAGTGGATTCTAGCCAGTGTGGGAGAAACTGTAAGGAATATGGAAAAATTTTGTTTTATTCTCAGACTTTGTATAATATCTAACACACACTAGGGATGGACCACATAAATATAAGCCATGTAGAAAAATGTGCAACTGTCCCACTTCATTTCGGATAAATGAAAGAACTCACCTTGGAGATAAACCATTTCAAAATATTGTAAAGCCTTCAGTTGGCTACTTTCCTTCTGAGCACCTGAAAAAAACTCATATCAATGAGAGACCCTATAGGCAGTATGAGAAAGCTTTCTTTTTTTGTTGAAGAACATTTCAAAAGATGCCTGGGTATTTACTCTATCCCTATAAATATGCACAATGCAGAAAGGCCTTCGCTTTGTTTGCATAGGCCTTCAAATATGTACGGTAATGCTCATTGGAAAAAATATCTTAAATATACAAGGAGTATGGGAATGTTTTCAGTTATATCCATTACTGTCAAACTTAAGTGAAAATGTGTAAGAGAAATCCTATAAATGCAGAATCTAAGAACACCTTAATTTATTCTGCAACATTTTGGGAACACGTGGAACGTACTGGAAGGGATTCTAAAGGAAGAGTGACACTTCCGTCATCCAAGTTCATTTTACAACTATGTAAGAAGATACTTCGGCACACAATGTTTTTGTTTTATTTGTCAGTCGTGGGGCTTGAACTCTGGGCCTGGGCGCTGTCCCCTCAGCTCTTCAGCTCAAGGCTAGAGCTCTACCACTTGAGCCACAGCGCCACTTCTGGCTTTTTTTTCTGCTTATGTGGTACTGATGAATCGAACCCAGGGCCTCATGCATGCAAGGCAAGCACTCTAACACTGAGCCACCTTCCCAGCCCACACACAACATTTTGAATGGAAGAAAAGTCTTCATATTATGTGTGGGAAGAAAGCTGACAGTATGAAAAGGGAGGAATTAAGGTGAAAATTTCCACTGGAGATAAAAGCAATAAATTAAGCTGGCTATAAATTATATGTATAATGCTTGAAAAATTCACCACAAAGTATCTGCTCAGCAAGAAATCAATGGCTCGCACTTGTAATTCTAGCTAGATTAGAAGCTGGAGTCAACTGGCTCATGCCTGTAATCCTAGCTACTCAGGAGACTGAGAACCAAGGATCTGCCTGAGCAGAAAAACTTGTGAGATGCTTACTTCCAATCAACCACGAAAAAGCCAGAAATAGAGGCATGGCTCACATGATACAACACCAATCCTGAGGGAAAAAAAGGCAAGCAAGAGCATGAAGCCCTGAGTTCAAGCTCTACTATTGGTATGAGTGTGCACATGCATACACACATACACACACATTTACAAGTTACATTACAATGGTGGCTAAAGTGATAGAGCAGCAGCAAGCTGAATTAGAGATTGAGAGAGAAGTGAGTTTAAACTCTGGTACCAGCAAAAACAAAACAAAAACGACAACACAGAAATGATTGTCCCTAGCAAGACTGTATTTTTTGTGGGTGATTTTTAAAAAATTAATGTTACTAATTGAACAAAATAATGGGCTTCATTATGACATTTTACATAATATACTTTGATACATTCAATATTAAATTCTTGAGATGGATTTCTGGACTATAGATTTCTCCTTGTGTAATTGGATTCCTTAAACAATTGAACTGCACATACATTTTATTCTCATTTTGCTTTTTTGCTTTAGCAATACATTTTTTGTAGCTTGTTCAATAATTATGCTGGTCATTATTACATGTATCGTTGACATTTTGTTTTATCTTATTATTTTAGCACTTCATTTATAAGAATCAAACAAAATTATAATTTCACGAAGGCCTATAAGGAATACAATTGAGAGTCATCGGAGAGAGAGAGAGAGAGAGAGAGAGAGAGAGAGAGAGCGCTCCTGACATTTTGGCAACTGGAGGGAGGGTTGGGGTGGGAAGAGAGGATGGTTGAGCCAAGATGCAGTTAGTTTGCTGTCACATCTGGCTTTCCCAGGCCACGAGGGCTACCGTGTCTTTCAAGGGAACACAAAACAACTCTGTTGAGAAATTTTACTCAATGGGAACAATCTTATCACTCTTTGAGAGCTAATGAGACAAACAAAGTATCCACTGGTGATGTGTTGTGCTACCTGACAGAGAACAGGAAAGAAATGGGAATTAAACCAGAAGCGATACTCCACCTCCCACTTAAAAAAAAAAACCTGTCCATCTCTCTGATCAGAAGCCCAGCAGATCTCACAGACTCTTACCTCAAAGGAATATAATATCGCATGCTATTTCTGGAGGTATGGAGTAGTTCTGGCTAATGTAGGTACATTCAGAAAGATGCTAGAAAGAAGTCGTGCATGGTAATAAATGTGTTCTCTCTGACCCAAGAAATGGCAGAAAGGAAATGTCTGGGATTAGGCAATGGTTTTTGTTGTGCTAGGATTCATGTTACTTATTCTGCTTGTTCAAGATGACAGAATAAAGACTGAGAAAGATGAAGCAACTATGTAGCTGCTATGTAACAAGAGCCCGGTGTTCCCCTCCTCAACTTTTTTTTTTTTGTCAGTCATGGGGCTTGAACTCTGGGCCTGAGCACTGTCTCTCAGCTCTTCAGCTCAAGGCTAGCACTCTACCACTTGAGCCACAGTGCCACTTCCAGCTTTCTGCTGTCTATTGGAGATAAGAGTCTCACGGACCTTTCCTGTCCAGGCTGGCTTTGAACTGCACTCTTCAGATCTCAGCCTCCTGAGCACCTAGGATTACAGGTGTGAGCAATGGCACCCGGTCCCCCTCCTCATTTTGAGCAGCTCTAGGGACCTCTCAGAACCAACTCATTCAATCTTTCTGACTTATGTGATATGTGGGGTTTTTTTGTTTCTCTTGTATGTTCACCCCCATGGTACAACCCCTGTTGTTACTGTATTTGATTCCAGTGCCCTGCATCTTGTATATACATTTTTCTAATTGGGGAAGGGGAAGGGAAATAACAAAAAGCTGAGATAAGGATATAGGTTGACCCATTGTATCAATGAGATGTACAAGACACTATGTTGGAAATGAACTTTACAACTTGGGGGGGTAGGGAGGAGTTGGGGAGGTGGGGAGATAAGGGATGGTAAGAGAAAAACAAAAAAGGAGGTAATAATGCATGATAGGAAATGTACTGATTACCTTACTCATATAACTGTAACCTCTCTGTACAGTATCTTTACAATAAAAATATATATATATTAAAAAAAAACCTCCATGAAATTGATGTACCTTGGATCTCCCAAACCACAAATCAAGAAAGAGTGGATATGCTATGGCTGCTCCTGAGAAAGTTGCTCACGTGGAGAAGAACCAAATTCTAGGTTCTTAGGATTCCATGGGTATGCAAGTGTCTCCATTTGTACCAAGAAGACATCAGGTCAAGTCCTATTTGTGTCAACAGGTTCTTACCTTCTGTGTGTGTTCAATAAGATATGTCTATGTTAACAGTGGACTGCAAAATCAAGTCCTACAAAGATAATGTGTTACATGGACACCTAATACTGTTTCTACAACAATAGAACTGTTTCACCCAATACTGATCAATATTTTGGACTTTCTTCATGCTTTCCATTCAAAAACAAATTGGAAGCCCATCACAAAGTAGAGCGGGACTCCAGTAAACTCAGGGCAGTTTCAGAAATACGTATGTAAATTTGCCAACTTTAAGAGACAGAAAATAGAATTTCCCTCTTCACTAGCTTGACACTAGCTTGACAAACCACTTCATTCATTTGTGTATGCATGCATTGATGCATTCACTCAGTCATTCCTGCAAGTATAAGTTGATGTTGTAGAGGGGAGACAGATGACTGGTTGGTGTTTGTGCAGTTACTCCGGTACACAAAATCAAGAAGTGACTAAAAGATATGGCTGACTCTTTCAAACAACTCTTACTGAGTAGTAACTGGGTTTAAAAACATGAAAACAAGAGTTGTCATTAAGATGAGCTGCTAATCTACCACTGTGTCAGTCCTGGGACTTGAACTCAGGATCTAAACACTATCCTTTAACTTTCCAAGGCTAGCATTCTACCACCTGAGCCACAGCTCCATCTCTGACTTTTTGGTGATTATTTATTTATTTTTACTGGTCCTGGGGCTTGAACTCAGGGTCTGGGCTCTGTCCCTGAGCCTCTCTGTGCTCAAAGCTAGCACTTTATCACTTGGGCCACAGTGCCACTTCTGGCTTTTTCTATATCACTTGTTCAAGGCTAGTGCTCTACCACTTGAGCCACAATACCACTTTCCACAGTGTCTGAGTAGTTAATTGGCAATAAGAGCCTCACAGGCTTTCCTGACGGGCTGGCTTTGAACTGCGATGCTCAAATCGCAGCCTCCTGAGTAGCTAGGATTACAGACATTAGTGTCAGTGTTCAGCTTAGTGGTTAATTTGAGTTAAAACTCTTCTGACATTTCTTGCCTGTAGTGGCTTCAGACTTCAATCCTCAGATGTCTGCCTCCCAAGGACCTAGGGTTACAGGTGCTGGGCCTCACATTTCACAGGCAAAAAAAGAAAAAAAGAAGAAAAGAAAAGGATTCCTAACTCCCCTTACCCATTGCATAGGCTCCTCTATTTCATAAAAACGATTTTATGATTTTGAACAAAACGTTCTCTTTAAATTTTGTGAGGTTGTGCTAAATGTTTGGGCAAAATTCAGGGCCAATGTTCATTTTGCTATGTTTTGATTTCTGTACCTTGGCAAAGTGAGGGCTTTTTGTGGGTGAATATTCTGAACATTTCTTTTTGATTCAACATGCCACCTACACTGTCCTTTTTTTAATCAGCATACTCCCTTATTAATTTGAGTTTTGAAGTTCTTAACATGTACAGATTAAATTTCTATTTGGTTATGGACCTACTTGTCATACTACCCCATTAATTACAATAGCATGTTATACATTCATATCTTTAAAATACCCTTCCCTTCCAAATGTAATTTAAATTTGATGACATAAATATTTTGGCATAAGGGAAAGCATTTTTAACAGGCAGGTGGCATTTAAATGATTTTATTGAGATGGCACCGGCCCAGGAAGCTTGTTAGAATTTACAAATATGATCTGATTTATATTTTACTTTGTAAACCAGGATAAGGAGAACGACTAATTAGAATCATGACTCAAAGCTGTAAGGAATTGTTACGGATTCAGATCATGTAAAGACCAGAATATCAAAAGCAAACATCTACCTTCCTCTTCATCCAGGGTTCAGGAGGTTAAGTGCTGTTTGTTTCCAATGCTTGACATGAGCTCTGTCTTTGTCACCAAGAAGACAATTAATGTCTCTCTCCATTCACTGTTAAACTGTAATTTATTAATTAGCAAAAGCATTCAATTAACAGCACTCCATGAAATGTACCACATCTTTCTCACCTTCCCTCATCTATTTGAACACACAGTGATAGTCGCATTGGAGAAAATGTCAGAAACTCTGAGAATGCAAACTTAATAGATGTTTCAACCAAAGTAAGAGTAGGAGATATGGTATTTACAAGGACTGGCAGAGCACACAGAGAGGGGCACTATTTACTTGTTTAATTGTTTTGAATTCTGTTACATGCTTGTCAGCTTGTATGCATAACTATACATTTTATGCATTTCTGCAATTCAGAAAGGTTGAGTCACTGCCTAAAAACATATAGCTAGAGGGAGATGGAGAGATCAACTCTTAATTTAGGGCACAGTGTCACTGGAATATGGATTTTACTTTACTTCTATTCTAGATAGCCTCCCAGGAATGTGTAAATGTCACAGACGAACCTGAGTTGCAGTTAAATATTTACATGCCATGTTAATATTAGCATTTATTTTAAAACAGTGAAAAATTAGAAACAGCAAAAATGCTTATCAATTGAAATCTGATTAAATAATTTATGATTCAAGGGAATATGATTGCACTAGGAAAACTATATTTTTCAAAACCAGATCCATTTGTAAATAGTGAGCTATAGAAATGATCCCTAAGAGTGTCGTTTTATGTAGATACGTAATATAAGGCAAAGCAGAGAAGTCCAACTGGCTTGTAAAATAATACAGAAAGGATCAGTCTATCTTTAAAAGAAAAAAAACATACACATATGTAAATATAGAAAGTCCAGTGAAGTGGCAAGACTGGGATATTACGTGAGAAATCTTTTATTTGTACTGCCAGGGAACAAAACTAGGATCTCAGACATGCTCGACAATCATACTCTTGAATTACATCTCCAGCCCTTGATTTTGTTTCCTGATTCAATTAGTGATTTTAATGCTCTTCAGTACATTTATCTACAGTTTTTCCTTTTGATCATGTAAGTGTAAGGCATAGTGAGCTAGTAAAAGGATTACTACAGGGCAACTTAGCATCTGTCACCCACCATAAGAATGTGTGTTGTTAGAACATCTGAAGACTCACTTAGTAAGTTTTTAATATGCAATTTAATATTAACCACAGCTCTCCTACTATGTGTTGGATCTCTAGACTTCTTTCTCACCCTACTTAACTTCAGGTTTATACCCTTTGATCTCCATCTTTTTCTTCTATTTTTAATCTCCCTCTGTACAGTCTCTGGTACCCACTTTGTGTCGACTTCTTGAGGACTGAGTTAATCCTGCAGTACTTCACTTCCTGGGTCAATCTTCATTCACTTTTTGCGATGGGGCTCCATGTTCATCCATGTTATTGAAAATTGCAGGATTTGATTTTTCCTTTTTTTCTTTTTTGTGGCTCTGAAGATCAAGTCCAGAATCTTGCCTTTGACACACTAGGAAAGCACTCTAGTGCTCAGCTACATTTCTAGACCTTGGATTTCCTTTTTTAAAGGATGCTTAATATTATATACACACAGACACACAGACACAGACACACACACAGACACACCCACACCCACACACAAACACCATATTTTCTCCCACTGTTGATGATACTTACATTACTTCCATACTTTAGTTACAGAAACTTGTGCTGTGGAAAACACTGGATTGAAAGCATCTCTTTGAGACACTGATTTCTTTACTTTCAGATATACGCCCATCATAGGACTGCTCGGTTACGTGGTCGTGTACAAAGGTACTATTTTATAAATACTCCGTTTCTTCTTCTTCTTCTTCTTCTTCTTCTTCTTCTTCTTCTTCTTCTTCTTCTTCTTCTTCTTCTTCTTCTTCTTCTTCTTCTTCTTCTTCT